>NC_079210.1:8206739-8214178 GCF_026745355.1 Beta vulgaris subsp. vulgaris
ATGGAAAAAAACAATTCAGGCTTTTGAATTGCTCAATTCTGATGTCCGAGCTAGGAATTAGCTCGAAATGAAGATGTTGGGCCAAGATGAGCATGAAACAGAAACTAAAAATCGGACTTCAACGAATTCAGCTTCTGAGCTCACGAACCCCTTAAAAATGGAAAAAATACAATTCAAGCTTTTGAATTGCTCAATTCTGATGTCTGAGCTACGAGTTAGGTCCAAATTACGATTTTGGGCACATATGAGTAGTAAATAGACACATAAAATCTGAATGCAAGGAATTCAGCTTCTGAGCTCACGAACCCCTTAGAAATGGAAAAATAAACATGTTAGGCTTTGGAATCGTTCAATTCTGATGTCCGAGATACGAGTTAGGCACAAATTACGATGTTGGGCCAAGATGAGCATAAAACAGACACCAAAAATCGGACTTCAACGAATTCAGCTTCTGAGCTCACGAACCCCTTACAAATGTTAAAAAACGATGTCAGGCTTTGGAATCGCTCAATTCTGATGTCCGAGATATGAGTTAGCTCGAAATTACGATGTTGGGCCAAGATGAGCATGAAACAGACACGAAAAATCGGACTTCAACGAATTCAGCTTCTGAGCTCCCGAACCCTTAGAAATGGTATAAAAACATGCCAGGCTTTGGAATCGCTCAATTCTGAAGTCCATGATAGGAGTTAGCTCGAAATTACGATGTTGGGCCATGATGAGCATGAAACAGACACAAAAAATCGGACTTCAACAAATTCAGCTTCTGAGCTCACGAACCCCTTAAAAATGTTAAAAAAAACATGTCAGGCTTTGGAATCGCTCAATTGTGATGTCCGAGAAAGATTAGCTCGAAATTATGATGGGCCAAGATGAGCATGAAACAGAACTTAAATCGGACTTCAACGAATTCAGCTTTTGAGCTCACGAACCCCTTAGAAATGGTAAAAAAAACATGTCAGGCTTTGGAATCGCTCAATTCTGATGTCGGAGATAGGAGTTAGCTCGAAATTACGATGTTGGGCCAAGATTAGCATGAAACAGACACGAAAAATTGGACTTCAACGAATTCAGCTTCTGAGGTCACGAACACCTTGGAAATGTTTAAAAAAAACATGTCAGGCTTTGGAATCGCTCAATTCTGATGTTCGAGATAGGAGTTAGCTCGAAATGACGATGTTGGGCCAAGATGAGCATGAAACAGACACTAAAAATCGGATTTCAACGAATTCAGCTTCTGAGCTCACGAACACTTAGAAATGTTAAAAAAAACTTCGGCTTTGAAATCGCTCAATTTTGATGTCCGAGATGGGAGTTAGCTCGAAATTACGATGTTGGCCATGATGAGCATGAAACAGACACGAAAAATCTGACTTCAACGAATTCAGCTTCTGAGCTCACGAACCCCATAGAAATGGTAAAAAAAACATGGTAGGCTTTGAAATCGCTCAATCCTGATGTCCGAGATAGAAGTTAGCTCGAAATTACGATGTTGGGCCAAGATGAGCATGAAACAAACATGAAAAATGGGACTTCAACTAATTCAGCTTCTGAACTCACTAACCCCTTAGAAATGGTAAAAAACCAATTCAAGCTTTTGAAACGCTCAATTCTTATGTTCGAGCTAGGAGTTAGGCCCAAATTACGATTTTTGTACTATGAGTAGTAAAAAAAACACAAAAAAATGACTGCAAGGAATTCAGCTTCTAAACTCGCGAACCCCTTAGAAATAGTTAAAAAAACATGTCAGGCTTTGGAATCGCTCAATTATGATGTCCGAGATAGGAGTTAGGGACAAATTACGATGTTGGCGAAGATGAGCCTGAAAAGACACGAAAAATGGGACTTCAACGAATTCATCTTCTAAGCTTATGAGCCCCTTAGAAATGGCAAAAAGACATGTCAGGCTTTGGAATCGCTCAATTCTGATGTCCGAGATAGGAGTTAGCTCGAAATTACGATGTTAGGCCAAGATGAGCATGAAACAGACACAAAAAATCGCACTTCAACGAATTCAGCTTCTGAGCTCATGAACCCCTTAGAAATGGTAAAAAAACATGTGAGGCTTTGGAATCGCTCAATTCTGATCTCCGAGATAGGAGTTAGCTCGAAATTTCGATGTTGGGACAAGATGAGCATGAAACAGACACGAAAAATCAGACTTCAACGAATTCAATTTCTAAGCTCATGAACCCCTTAGAAAAGGTAAAAAAACATGTGAGGCTTTGGAATCGCTCATCTCTGACGTCCGAGTAGAATATGCTCAATGACGATGTTGGGTCAAATGAGCATGAAACATACACAAAAATCGGACTTCAAGAATTCTGCTTCTGAGCTCACGAACCCCTGAAAAATGGTAAAAAAATAATTTGCTTTGAATTGCTCAATTCTGTATGTCCGAGCTAGGAATTAGCTCGAATGACGATGTTGGGCCAAGATGAGCATGAAACAGACACTAAAAATCTGACTTCAACGAATTCAGCTTCTGAGCTCACGAACCCCTTTAAAATGGTAAAAAATAATTCAAGCTTTTGATTGCTCAATTCTGATGTCCGAGCTAGGAGTTAGGTCCAAATTACGATTTTGGGCACATATGAGTAGTAAACAGACACAAAAAATCTGAATGCAAGGAATTCAGCTTGTAAGCTTACGAACCCCTTAGAAATGGGAAAAAAACATGTTAGGCTTTGGAATCGCTCAATTGTGATGTCCGAGATAGGAGTTAGGCCCAAATTACGATGTTGGGCCAAGATGAGCATTAAACAGACACGAAAAATCGGACTTCAACGAATTCAGCTTCTGAGATTACGAACCCCTTAGAAATGTTAAAAAAAAAACATGTCAGCCTTTGGAATCGTTCAAGTTTGATGTCCGAGAAATGAGTTACCTCGAAATTACGATGTTGGGCCAAGATGAGTATGAAACAGACACGAAAAATCGGACTTCAATGAATTAAGCTTTTGAGATCACGAACCCCTTAAAAATGGTAAAAAAAACATGCCAAGCTTTGTATTCGCTCAATTCTGACGTCCGAGATAGGAATTAGCTCGAAATGACGATGTTGGGCCATGATGAGCATGAAACAGACACTAAAAATCGGACTTCAACGAATTCAACTTTTGAGCTCACGAACCCCTTCGAAATGGTCAAAAAACATGTCAGGCTTTGGAATCGCTCAATTCTGATGTCCGAGATAAGAGTTAGCTCGAAATTTCGATGTGAGGCCAAGATGAGCATGAAACATACACAAAAAATCGAACTTCAACGAATTCAGCTTTTGAGCTCACGAACCCCTTAGAAATGGTAAAAAAAACATGTCAAGCTTTGGAATCACTCAATTCTGACGTCTTAGATAGGAATTAGCTCGAAATGACGATGTTAGGCCATGATGAGCATGAAACAGACACTAAAAATCGGACTTCAACGAATTCAGCTTCAAAGCTCACGAACCCCTTAGAAATTGTAAAAAAACATGTGAGGCTTTGGAATCGCTCAATTCTGATGTCCGAGTAGGAGTTAGCTCGAAATTTCGATGTTGGCCAAGATGAGCATAAACAGACACGGAAAAACGGACTTCAAAGAATTCACCTTCTAAGCTCATGAACCCCTTAGAAATTGTAAAAAAACATGTGAGGCTTTGGAATCGCTCAATTCTGATGTCCGATATAGGAGTTAGGCCCAAATTACGATGTTGGGCCAAGATGAGCATGAAACAGACACGAAAAATCGGACTTCAACGAATTCAGCTTTTGAGCTCATGAACCCTTAGAAATGGTAAAAAAAAACATGTCAGGCTTTGGAATCGCTCAATTCTGATGTCCGAGATAGGAGTTAGCTCGAAATTACGATGTTGGGCCAAGATGAGCATGAAACAAACATGAAAAATCGGACTTCAACGAATTCAGCTTTTGAGCTCATGAACCCCTAAGTAATGGTAAAAAAAAACATGTCAGGCTTAGGTATCGCTCAATTCTGATGTCCGAGATAGGAGTTAGCTCGAAATTACGATGTTGGGCCAAGATGAGCATGAAACAAACATGAAAAATCGGACTTCAACGAATTCATCTTCTGTGCTTACGAACCCCTTAGAAATGGCAAAAAAAATATGTCAAGCTTTGGAATCGCTCAATTCTGATGTCCGAGATAGGAGTTGGCTCTAAATTACGATGTTGGCCAAGATGAGCATGAAACAGACACGAAAAATCGGACTTCAACGAATTCACCTTCTAATCTCACGAACCCTTAGAAATTGTAAAAAAACATGTGAGCTTTGGAATCGCTCAATTCTGATGTCCGAGATAGGAGTTAGCTCGAAATTTCGATGTTGGGCCAAGATGAGAATGAAACAGACACGAAAAATCGGACTTCAACGAATTCAGCTTTTGAGCTCATGAACCCCTTAGAAATGGTAAAAAAAACATGTCAGGCTTTGGAATCGCTCAATTCTGATGTCCGAGATAGGAGTTAGCTCGAAATTACGATGTTGGGCCAAGATGAGCATGAAACAAACATGAAAAATCGGACTTCAACGAATTCAGCTTTTGAGGTCACGAACCCCTTAGAAATGTAAAAAAAACATGTCAGGCTTTGGAATCGCTCAATTCTGATGTCCGAGATAGGAGTTAGCTCGAAATTACGATGTTGGGCCAAGATGAGCATGAAACAAACATGAAAAATCGGACTTCAACGAATTCATCTTCTGTGCTTACGAAACCCTTAGAAATGGCAAAAAAAATATGTCAGGCTTTGGATTCGCTCAATTCTGAAGTCCATGATAGGAGTTGGCTCGAAATTACGATGTTGGGCCATGATGAGCATGAAACAGACACGAAAAATCGGACTTCAACGAATTCAGCTTCTAGTCTCACGAACCCCTTAGAAATTGTAAAAAAACATGTGAGGCTTTGGAATCGCTCAATTCTGATGTCCGAGATAGGAGTTAGCTCGAAATTTCGATGTTGGGCCAAGATGAGCATGAAACAGACACGAAAAATCGGACTTCAACGAATTCGCCTTCTAAGCTCATGAACCCCTTAGAAATTGTAAAAAAACATGTGAAGCTTTGGAATCGCTCAATTCTGATGTCCGAGATAGGAGTTAGCTCAAAATTTCGATGTTGGGCCAAGATGAGCATGAAACAGACACGAAAAATCGGACTTCAACGAATTCAGCTTTTGAGCTCATGAACCCCTTAGAAATGGTAAAAAAAAAACATGTCAGGCTTTGGAATCGCTCAATTCTGATGTCCGAGATAGGAGTTAGCTCGAAATTACATGTTGGCCAAGATGAGCATGAAACAAACATGAAAAATCGGACTTCAACGAATTCAACTTCTAAACTCACGAACCCCTTAGAAATGGTAAAAAACCAATTCAAGCTTTTGAAACGCTCAATTCTTATGTTCGAGCTAGGAGTTAGGCCCAAATTACGATTTTTGGTACATATAAGTAGTAAAAAAAATACAAAAAAATGAATGCAAGGAATTCAGCTTTTAAACTCACGAACCCCTTAGAATTAGTTAAAAAAACATGTCAGGCTTTGGAATCGCTCAATTATGATGTCCGAGATAGGAGTTAGGGACAAATTACGATGTTGGCGAAGATGAGCCTGAAAGAGACACGAAAAATCGGACTTCAACGAATTCATCTTCTAAGCTTATGAGCCCCTTAGAAATGGCAAAGAGACATGTCAGGCTTTGGAATCGCTCAATTCTGATGTCCGAGATAGGAGTTAGCTCGAAATTACGATGTTAGGCCAAGATGAGCATGAAATAGACACAAAAAATCGCACTTCAACGAATTCAGCTTTTGAGCTCATGAACCCCTTAGAAATGGTAAAAAAACATGTGAGGCTTTGGAATCGCTCAATTCTGATGTCCGAGATAGGAGTTAGCTCGAAATTTCGATGTTGGGCCAAGATGAGCATGAAACAGACACGAAAAATCAGACTTCAACGAATTCAACTTCTGAGCTCATACCCTTAGAAAAAGTAAAAAAACATGTCAGGCTTTGGAATTGCTCATCTCTGACGTCCGAGATAGGAATACGCTCGAAATGACGATGTTGGGCCAAGATGAGCATGAACATACACTAAAAATTGGACTTCAACGAATTCTGCTTCTGAGCTCACGAACCCCTTAAAAATGGTAAAAAAATAATTTAGGGTTTTGAATTGCTCAATTATGATGTCCGAGTTAAGAATTAGCTCGAAATGACAATGTTGGGCCAAGATGAGCATGAAACAGACACTAAAAATCGGACTTCAAAGAATTCAACTTCTGAGCTCACGAACCCCTTTAAAATGGTAAAAAACAATTCAAGCTTTTGATTGCTAAATTCTGATGTCCGAGCTAGGAGTTAGGTCCAAATTACGATTTTGGGCACATATGAGTAGTAACAGACACAAAAAATCTGAATGCAAGGAATTCAGCTACTAAGCTTACGAACCCCTTAGTAATGGAAACAAAAACATGTCAGGCTTTGGAATCGTTCAATTCTGATGTCCGAGATAGGAGTTAGGCCCAAATTACGATGTTGGACCAAGATGAGCATGAAACAGACACGAAAAATCGGACTTCAACGAATTCACCTTCTAGGCTCATGAACCCCTTAGAAATTGTAAAAAAACATGTGAGGCTTTGGAATCGCCCAATTCTGATGTCCGATATAGGAGTTAGCTCGAAATTTCGATGTTGGGCCAAGATGAGCATGAAACAGACACGAAAAATGGGACTTCAACGAATTCAACTTTTGAGCTCATGAACCCCTTAGAATGGTAAAAAAACATGTCAGGCTTTGGAATCGCTCAATTCTGATGTCCGAGATAAGAGGTAGCTCGAAATTACGATGTTGGGCCAAGATGAGCATGAAACAGACACGAAAAATCGGACTTCAACGAATTCACCTTCTAGGCTCATGAACCCCTTAGAAATTGTAAAAAAAACATGTGAGGCTTTGGAATCGCCCAATTCTTATGTCCGATATAGGAGTTAGCTCGAAATTTCGATGTTGGGCCAAGATGAGCATGAAACAGACACGAAAAATCGGACTTCAACGAATTCAGCTTTTGAGCTCATGAACCCCTTAGAAATGGTAAAAAAACATGTCACGCTTTGGAATCGCTCAATTCTGATGTCCGAGATAGGAGTTAGCTCG
This sequence comes from Beta vulgaris subsp. vulgaris, assembly GCF_026745355.1. Lineage (NCBI taxonomy): Eukaryota > Viridiplantae > Streptophyta > Magnoliopsida > Caryophyllales > Amaranthaceae > Beta > Beta vulgaris. The sequence goes on from NC_079210.1 coordinate 8,213,894, forward strand.
AAATTACGATGTTGGGCCAAGATATGCATGAAACAAACATGAAAAATCGGACTTCTACGAATTCAGCTTCTGAACTCACGAACCCCTTAGAAATGGTAAAAAACCCATTCAAGCTTTTGAAATGCTCAATTCTTATGTTCAAGCTAGGAGTTAGGCCCAAATTACGATTTGTGGTACATATGAGTAGTAAAAAAACACCAAAAATATGACTGCAAGGAATTCAGCTTCTAAACTCACGAACCCTTTAGAAATAGTAAAACAAAACATGTCAGGCTTTGGAATCGC
>NC_079210.1:8547696-8672696 GCF_026745355.1 Beta vulgaris subsp. vulgaris
CTCCTAGCAATAGCTGCCTATTATGATTATAATATGGCGGATGGATGTCAAAACTGCTTTCTTGAATGGGTTCTTGAAAGAGGATCGATGTGTATATGACACACCCCGGGGGTTTTGTAGATCCAGAAAATCCTAGGAGGGTATGTAAGCTTCAGAAATCCATTTATGGATTGAAGCAAGCATCATTGAGTTGGAATCTTCTTTTTGATGAGGCAATCAAAGAGTTTGGTTCTCAAAAACGGAGAAGAGTCTTGTGTTTACAAGAAGGTAAGTGGAGCAACATAGTCTTCCTGGATTTATATGTAGATGACTACTTATCATAGGTAAGAACATACCTACTTGAGTCAGTCAAGGATTGGTTGAAGGTTATTCTCTATGAAAGCCTTGGAGATGCCGGGTACATTTTGGGCATCAAGATCTAAGAGAATATCTAAGAGGATGATTGGGCTAAGCCAACGAACTTACATAGATAAGATCGTAAATAAGTTCAAGATGAAAAACTCTAAGAGAGGATTCCTTCCATGCAACATGGAATATTGCTTAGCAAGACTCATTGTCCTTCTGGACCTAATGAGCAAAAGCAAATGATAATGTTCCTTATGCGTTAGCTATAGGTTCTATTATGTATTCCATGATTTGTACTCGCCCATATGTTTCATATGCTCTTAGCATGTGTAGCAGATACCAACCAAATCCTGGTGAAGCACACTGGAATACAGTTAAGAATATCCTACAGTACTTGAGAAGGACTCAGGGTAAATTCTTAGTGTATGGAGGAGAAATGAGTTAATTGTAGAGGGTTACACAGATGCAAGTTTCCAAACCGACAAAGATGATTTCTAATCCCAATCTGGTTTATCTTTTCTAAATGGAGGGGTAGTGAGCTGGAAAAGTTCAAACCAAAGCATTGTCGCTGATTTACAACAGAAGTTGAGTATATTGTTGCACCAGATGCAGCAAAGGAAGCCATTTGGATGAAGAAGTTGATTCTGGAGCTAGGTTTAGTACCTAGTGTTCGAGATGCTATTGTTTTACATTGTGATAACAATGGTGCCATAGCTCAGTCTAAGAAACCAAGATCACATCAAAGATGTAAACATGTACTTAGACAATTTTGTTATTTCCCTAGGAACACTACAAGAGGGGGGGTGAATTGTAGGTGTAGAAATAAACGTAACTTTTTGCGGAAATTAAAACTTAAACGAATAAACAAGCTAAGGAACACAAGGGATTTTTACGAGGAAAAACTTCTTGGGCCCAACAAGAAGAAACAACCTCGACCACTAGGGATTTTAAACTCAACTCTTTCACTAATTAGGCCAAACAACTTTGTTACAACCTAATTCTAACTCGAGCCACACCTTGAGTTCCTAAACTCAAGTTCCTGAGCCACTGTTCCCTTAACAGCAGTTCCTCTCAACTTCACTCGAAGTTTTCTCACCATACAAGCTTCACTCAAAGCCTTTTCTTACAGAACTTCACTCAAAGTTCCCTTACCCCAAAAACCAAAATACAATTGATCGAAATAAGCTTAGTGGAATTAGAGTAAGAAAGCAAAGAACAAATGGCTATTATGAGAGAATGAAGGCACTGACACTTAATAGTTAAACTCACTTAATTACTTAGTCAGACACAATTTTGAACTTATCTAGACTTTATATTTATAGTGTAATCATGAAGAACGTGGGATTAAATTGAGTACATGTTTAAGTCCATTAACCCATGATGTTCCTTCCCCTAAGGAACACGTTTACATCATGTCCCATGATCCCATGAACTAAAATGAACGTGGATATATTAGCCATTACTCCTAAGTAATAGGAGTTCCTTGAGCTTTATCCGAAAATCAGTTTTATAAAAATCTTTTTATCTTTAAAACTGAATTTTAATCTTTAAGAAAATAATATCTTTTAAAAAATCTTTCTAAAACCGGATATTTATTTTCTTATTTTCCGAAAAAAAATCTTTTTCAAAACAGATTTTCTTTTTAAAACTGATTTTATCATTTGAAATTAGATAAAACTAATTTCCTATAATTTAGGCATGACTTACTCAATTCACTTTTAAGTTAACTAATTTCACGCCTAAGTCTAGTTCCTTTTATTAACTAGTTCCTTTAACATATTCTTAAGTGCCACTTAGTTTGTTCCTTACAAAGGAACAAACTTCATTCTCAAATATCTGCCACAGTTCCTTACCATTCTTTCTTTGTTCCTTTACATTGGAACTAGAAAATAAAACGCCTAGCTTCTATTTTTCTTGATCCAATGCTTGCTCCAGTATCAACATAGAAACTTCTTTACTTAGCCTTTGAAATCCTCTCTTGACTTCTTCATTGACTTCGTATTCTCCCAGTTCCTTGCATTGATACCTTAAACACCATACACTTAAATAATTCATTAGTTCACTACTTAGTTTGTTCCTTTGTTTCTTTGTCATTATCAAAACTAGGGTTCAACAATTTCCCCCTTTTTGATGATGACAACAAAGGTACAAACTAAGGAAAATAACAAATAATATAAGTGAATGAAATAAAAACATAAAGAAGAAAATGAAAAATAAAACACAATTATGTGAGTAACTGAATTTTGATTTTTCATTTACCTTAACCTATTTTTGATTTTTCATTTACCTTATCCATTTTTAATTTTTTTTTTTTTTTATTTTTTCAAGTTATGTACAGTTTGTTCCTTAAATCTCTTTCCCCCTTTGTCATCCTCAAAAAGAATAGACTCTGCATGATTGATGAATTGATTTAACACCTTAAGACCAATATACAAGCACCATTGTGGTTAAGTTAGAAAATCAAAGAGTAAACTTGCTCAAACATCAATCACATAATACTAGCCATTCCAAGGAAGAAATTATGCAAACATTTAGAACAACAAACATTAGCAAAAGTCATTGATTATATAGCACTTGTTCCATAACAAAACAAAGAAAGAAAAGAAAAAGGAAAACAAAAGTTGTGTTCCTTGAAAAAGAAACAGGAACAACAAAAAAAAAAAAAAACTAAGAGGAAGGGGAATGGTGTTCCTCTACAACTTCTTCTTCAACCACATCCTCCAATTTTTCATCACCACCCATGGTTGAACCAACTGTTCCTTCAGCTCCTCCAAGGCACGGCCATAGAGTCCATCTTCTTTTGCTGCGACAACGTATCACTCAAGTTCTTCATAAGACTTCATATGTATCAGTTTTGCATCCAAAGTCCAATGAAGATGATTGTAAAATTTTATCATATGTTGTGCAGGAAGCAACTATTAACCCAGTTAGATCATCCGGATTTCCTGTTCCTTACCCTTGGAACTGAGGCAGATGGGGGATTTGTGAAGGAACTGGAGGGGTTAGTGGAACATCATCTGTTCCAGGAATGGAAACAGAAGGTGAAGGGTGATAAATGGGAGGAAGAATGGTGGTGTGGGTGGAAGAGTTGTGGAGGTGGAAGCAAAAGGATTTGGCCTTTTATTTCATCCTTCAACTGCTCAAAACTGGAAGGAACAGAGAAGGATGAGGGAGAATGAGAGGGTTGTGAAAGGAACAGAAGTTTGGAGATGGAGGTGGAGTAGGTTCCTTGAGAGTGAGGGTACCTGTTCCTCATTATCCGAAAGGACTAAAGGAGAGTCCCTTGTTGGAAGGAACAGAACATGGAGCAATTTTTACGATGCTCTTTCTCACTCTCAGAGGAACAGAGTTTAGGCTTAGTGCAATGTGTTTGCGCCTCTTAGGTTTTGGTTCCTCCGGTTAGGAACAGGGTACTCCAAGATAATCATTATCTTCTTCTAATCATTAGGGCAGTTTTTTTTTCCTGAGGAACTGGAGCATTCTTCCTTGAATGAGAAACCTTCTTGGACAGACAACCAAGTCCATTTAGGGTCTTCTCATTCAAATGTTCCCTTGTTTGCTCCTATGTGGTCCAACCATAAGTCTTACTTCAAAGTGATGAAGTAAGAAGTTATCAAGGCACCGTACCAATCACAATATTTTCTAATGCAGTGGTTAAGATGTTGAATGAAGAGGGAAGGGAATTGATTTGTATGGTGGTCCAAGCAAAACATGTAACACATATCCAAGAGACCCACTTCATTCCTCTTTTCAGTTCGAGGAATGAGTGCTCTCCAAACCAATTAAAAGTACTTTGTGAAGGGAGAGAGTAGGTTATGGTTAAGTTTGTTTTGGCCAGCTGTTCCTCCAAAATATTCTAAGATTTTGTCTTGAGGAAAATTCGGAAAGGAAACAGTTCCTTTCCGTTAAAAATACAAATCAGTTCCTTTGCAAGGAACTTCCCATACTTTGCTGTAAAGCTTGATTAAACCTTATTTTCTTTCCTCTAACCTCAGTTGTGCAAGTTCCATTGTATTAACAAAATTTGCACAAAATCATCCATAGCTAGAGGAACAAGAGCATTATTAAAGGCGAATTCAAACAAGAATTCCATGCCTTGTTCCTTTAGAATGGAGTTAATTCTTGAAATTCAATTTATTTGCCCATTCTAAATCGACGCAAAAACCCAAATACCTAGATTCACTTCGTTCGACCCTTTCTTGGAAGAGAAGAAACAGTTCCTTTGGAAGGAACAGGTGCATTTCTTCTTCTTCCCCCTGAGATTGTTCCGGGGTTTCTTCTTCATCATCTTCCCCAATAATTTCTTCTTACGCATACTCCTTCTAGGAGATTCTAATTGTGTTCCTCTAGGGGTTTTTTGAATTATGTCGGTTTCAAGGGTTTTGTTGGAGATGAAGAAATTTCCATTTTTGAAGTGTTTGTGTTTTTGATGTTGGAAAAGGAGTTTCTTGAAGTTTTTGCCATGATTTGAGAAGGTTTGAGGTTTTTATGGAGTATCAAAGGTGTATGAAGGTTTCGGTTGGTGAAGATAGAATTGAGGAACACGGTTTCTTATAGATGAATTGAAGAAGGAGTTTTGCATGTAATAGTAATTATGACACGCGGGAAAAAATAAAGCAAAATAAAAATAAAAAGAAAACGAAAAGATAATAAGAACCAAGATTTAATTAAATGTTCCCTATTTTTGGGATTTTTCGGATTTTTCGGATTTTTATGAATTTTATGAATTTTAATTTTTGAAAGAAAATAAATGCTAAGGAACTTGTGCTATAGGAACAACTAATGCTACATATCAATGTCCTTCATATATGCATGTTTCTTGACCTTAGGAAAAGTAAGGGGAGTATTATGTGACATTTGTGAGTTGTTTAATTTCTTTGAATTCATGTTTTGTTTTGCAACATTCCAATTTGCAATGGTCTTAGGCAATTAAACACAATTATTTTAGCACACAAAGTCACTCAAATTGATTCAAACATGGGGGAATGATATAGGAACAATCACTTAATTTTTATTAAGCCTAACTCAAGCCTTAATTTTTAATATCTATCTTTGCAAAGGCTTAGTTAGATATCAGCAATCTGATAATCAGTTTGACAAAACTCAAGTTTAATCAAACCTTTTTCAACATTTTCTCTTAAAAAGTGATGTCTATATGTATATGCTTTACTCTAGAATGATGCACTGGATCTTTAGATATACTATAGCACTTGTATTGTCACAATAAATAGGAACACAATTCAAAGTTTATTCCATAGTCACTAAGTTGTTGTTTTATCCAAAGCATTTGAGAGCAACATGCAGCAGCGCTACATATTCTGCTTCAGCAGTGGATAAAGCAACTGTGTTTTGTTTCTTGGTACTCCAAGAAACTAAACTATGACCAAGGAATTGTGCCATACCTGAGGTGCTTTTCCTATTTACAAGATCTCCAGCATAATCTGCATCTGCATATCCTTTTAGTTCGAATGTATCACTTCTTGGATAGTAGAGTCCAAGATCATCTGTTCCTTTAAGATATCTAAGAATTCTCTTCACAGCAGTGAGGTGAGACTCCTTTGGATTTGCTTGAAATCTAGCACACAAACCAACACTGAAAGCTATGTCTGGACGACTAGCAGTTAGATACAAAAGTGAACCAATCATTCCTCTATATTTTGTTTGATCAACACTTGTTCCTATGGAGTCTTCATCTAATCTAGTTGAAGTTCCCATAGGAGTGTGATTTATCTTTGAATTTTCGAGGCCATATTTCTTTAATAGTTCCTTTATGTATTTTTGTTGGTGAACAATTTACCTTTTCAGTTTGTTTGATTTGTATCCAAGAAAGAAATTTAACTCACCCATCATACTCATTTCAAATTCATTCTCATGAGACTTGAGAATTCTTTGCACAATGTTTCATTAGTAGCTCCGAATATGATGTCATCAACATATATTTGAACAAGCAAAATTCAGTTCCTTTAGATTTTAGGAACAAGGTTTTATCAACCTTTCCTCTTTTTAAATTGTTTTCTAAAAGGAACTTTGATAATCTCTCATACCATGATCTAGGTGCTTGTTTTAACCCATAAAGAGCTTTATCAAGCTTGTAGACATGATTTGGGAGATTATTATTTTCAAACCAGGGGGTTGTTCAACATATACATCTGTTTAGATAGCCATTTAAAAATGCACACTTTACATCCATTTGATATAATTTAAATCCCATGTAAGCAGCAAATGCAATTAAAATTCTAATGGCTTCTAATCTAGCTACAGGAGCAAAGGTTTCTTCATAATCATTCCTTCTTGTTGTTATAACCTTTTACTACAAGTCTAGCTTTGTTTCTTCAATGGTTCCATATTCATCTAGTTTGTTTCTAAACACCCATTTTAAGCCAATTACTTTTTTGTTTAGATGAGGAACTAGATGCCATACCTTGTTTCTTTCAAACTCATTTAATTCAGCTTGCATTGCAGTAATCCAATCAGAGTCAGTTAAGGCTTCTTCATGATTTCTTGGTTCCATCATTGATAGGAACGCATGAAATGCACAAAAGTTCCTTAACTGAGATCTAGTTTGCGTACCTTTGGATATGTCGCTGATTATGAGTTCCACAGGATGTGACTTTTGTAATCTCCAAGGTTTTGGTTGAAACTCTCTTATAGGAACATGTTGTTCCTCATGAGTTCCTTGAGTAGATGAGGAACTCTGCTCAGTTGTTCCTCTGTTAGCCTCGGTGGACTCAGTTCCTTCATTTGAGGAACAGGAGACATCTTCTCCTCCTTGAGGAACAGGAAATCATTGATTCATTATTTTCAAATTCCTCGTTCCTTTCCTCTTTCACTTCTTCTTCTTCTTGTGAATCTGCTGTTCCTTGTACTGGTTGTGCTAACCCTATCTCATAGTCATCAACCTGTATGCTTGGATTATTTGTCAGATTCATCAAAGATTACATGAATGCTTTCTTCAACACACATAGTTCTTTGTTATATACTCTATAAGCTTTACTATGTGAGGAGTATCCTAAAAATGTTGCTTCATCACTCCTTGCATCAAATTTTCCAAGATTATCTTTTCCATTATTATGCACATAACATTTGCACCAAATGTTCTAAAATGGTGATTTTGGTTTCTTTCCAAATAAAGTTCATAAGGAGTTTTATTAATGATAGGTCTCATCATGGCACGATTATTATGTGACAAGCAGTATTAACAGCTTCAGCCCAAAAGTTCCTTGGAAGTTCACTAGCAATTAACATGGTTCTAGACATTTCCTCCAAAGTTCTATTTTTCCTTTCTACAACACCATTTTGTTGTGGTGTTCTAGGGGCAGAAAAATTATGATCTAGGCCATTATCTCTGCTTAGTCATCAAATTTATAATTTTCGAATTCCTTGCCATGATCTGATCTAATGTGCATTATTTTATGTCCACTTAGGTTTTGAACTCTTTTAGCAAAGACAAGGAACTCATCATAAGTTTCATCTTTACTAGGAGAAAAATAACCCAAGTGTACTATAGAGTAGTCATCTACAATCACAAGTACATACCTCTTTCCACTTCTGCTTTGAATTCTCATGGGTCCACATAAGTCCATATGAATTAATCTAATGGTTTAGTGGTACTTACAATCGTTTTAGATTTGAAAGAGGATCTTACTTGTTTACCTCGTGCACATGCATCACAAACTTGATCAATATGAAATTTTATGGATGGTAATCCTAAAACAAGTCTTTTGATCTAAGTTTCTCAAGTAATGAAAAGCTAGCATGTCCTAGACGCTTGTGCCATAGAAGAGTGAATCATCTTCAATAACACTAAGACAAGTTAAATTGATTTGAGGAACAAGGTCTAGATCCACAATGTATGTGTTCCCTTTCCTTGTTCCTTCCAAATAACCTTCTTAGTTTTAATGTTGATGATCAAGCATTTTTCTTTATCAAATTTTACAGTATTTCCTTTGTCACAGAATTGAGAAATGCTTAATAGATTATGTTTTAGACCTTCAACTAAAAATACATTTTCAATGGAGTGTAATGGTGACTTACCAACCTTACCCATAGCATATGTTACCTTTCTTATTATCACCAAATGTTACACTCCACCTTCATAGGTTGTGAGTGAGAGAAACTTCGTTTTGTCTCCTGTCATGTGCTTGGAACAACCACTATCGAGATACCATGTGTTGTTCCCCTCACTCCAACCTGCAAAAATCAACTAGTGTTAGTTGAGGAACCCCATCTTTCGTGGGTTCCTGTTCTTGACTAGGATTTGTTTTGACAACCCATTTTTTCTTACTTATTGTCACATTTTCCCAATCATCTCAGATTTTAATTGACATTGATTTATGTAATGACCCACCTTGCCACAATACATACAAATTATCACTAGGTAGATCAACATATTTCTTTGTCTTGTTCCTTTTCTTGTAGTTTTCAAAACCAAGACCTTCCTTCCTTTGGTCTGTGGTTTCTCAATCCACTTAGGAACTTTCATGATTTTGCCTCTGTTCCTTGCGACAACCAGTTCCTTTTTAAGATTACAGATCTGTTCCTTTAAAATATTTTTCTCTTTATTTATTTTTTCAATCTCAGATCTGTATCCTTTCAAAGGGTTGATCTTATATCAAAGGAACTCAGAACAGGGACAAATTCCTTCAAGTGTGAAATCTCTAAATTAATTAGATAATTTTCATTTTTCAAACTTCATAAATTCTTTGATTTTAAGTTTTTATCAATAAATCAAAAATCTTGTTTCAACATCTTTCTCATTTTCTTAAGCCATTCTATGTGTTCCTTGCAAACTTTTAAGGCTTGTTCCGTTTGTTCACGTTTTTCACGTTCATCTCTACATTCAAGAATTGCATCATAAAGAAGATCATATATTTCAGGCCTAGTTTTACCATCTAGTTCTGACTCAAGTCCATGTTGACTTACCTCAATTTTTCTTCATCTTCTTTTTCGTCATGTTTGCCATGAGGCAAAGGTTTGCTGTTTCTTCAGTTGGTTGTTCCTCTTCTTCTTCCGTCTCTGAATCTCCCCAAGCAGCTATCATAGCTTTGCGCACATTTGCCTTAGAGAAAGGTGCTTTTGATTCTTTGTTCCTTTCAGCAAAGCGTTCCTTGTTCCTTTCTTTGGTTTTGTCATTTTCCCAAAGAGGACATTCCTTGATGAAGTGATCTGTACTTCCACATTTATGACAAGCAGCTTTGTTAGAAAATTTCTTAGTTTTACCTTTGAAGTTTCCATTCTTCATGTTCCTGTACATCTTTCGAAATTTTCGAACCATGAGGGCTGCTTCTTCTTCTTCAGAGTCCGAATCATCTTCATCTTCGCTTTGAGAGCAATTGATTTTGATTTGGAGCTTTCACCATATTCAGTATCAAGGTGAAGCTCATGAGTCATAAGTGACCCTGCCAGCTGTTCTAAGTTGAACTTAGTGAAGTCTTTTGTTTCTTGAAGAGCAGTGACTTTAGCCATCCATCTGTCCTTAGGAAGACTCCTAAGAACCTTTCGAACCTGTTCCTCAGATGAAATAAACTTTCCAAGAGAAGCCAACTCATTATAATGTTAGTAAAACGAGTAAACATGTCTCGGATGCTTTCTTTGGATTTCATGCAGAACAGTTCATATTGATTCATAAGTAAATCAATTTTCGATCTTTTAACTTCATTAGTTCCTTCGTGGGTTACTTCTAGTAAATCCCATATTTGCTTTGCGGATTTGCATCCCATGATCCTATTATGTTCATGGGGTCCAAGTCCACAATGCAAAGTTTAATAGCCATGGCATTTACTTCCATTTTTTCAAAATCAGATTTGTCTAATCAGAGAGGGGTTTAAGAGTTACCTCATTTTTGTCATTTGTAGTTGTGACTTCGAAATCACCAACTTCAATGACTCTCCATACCTGATAGTTTTCAGCTTGATGAATATCTCCATGCGGTTCTTCCAATAGTTGTAGTACTTCCCATTGAACATAGGAGGCCTTTGAGTGGAATAACCTTCTTCAAGTTTCTCGGTGGTATTCATTGTTCCTTGGATCTTTTTCTAATAGGGTTTCCTATCTTACGTGAGTTCTAGCTCTGATACCAATTGTTATTTCCCTAGGAACACTACAAGAGGGGGGTGAATTGTAGGTGTAGAAATAAACGTAACTTTTTGCGGAAATTAAAACTTAAACGAATAAACAAGCTAGAAGCACAAGGGATTTTTACGAGGAAAAACTTCTTGGGCCCAACAAGAAGAAACAACCTCGACCACTAGGGATTTTAAACTCAACACTTTCACTAATTAGGCCAAACAACTTTGTTACAACCTAATTCTAACTCGAGCCACCTTGAGTTCCTAAACTCAAGTTCCTGAGCCACTGTTCCCTTAACAGCAGTTCCTCTCAACTTCACTCGAAGTTTTCTCACATACAAGCTTCACTCAAAGCCTTTCTCTTACAGAACTTCACTCAAAGTTCCCTTACCCCAAAAACCAAAATACAATTGATCGAAATAAGCTTAGTGGAATTAGAGTAAGAAGGCAAAGAACAAATGGCTATTATGAGAGAATGAAGGCACTGACACTTAATAATTCAAACTCACTTAATTACTTAGTCAGACACAATTTGGAACTTATCTAGACTTCATATTTATAGTGAATCATGAAGAACGTGGGATTAAACTTGATACATGTTTAAGTCCATTAACCCATGATGTTCCTTCCCCTAAGGAACACGTTTCATCATGTCCCATGATCCCATGAACTAAAATGAACGTGGATAATTAGCCATTACTCCTAATAATAGGAGTTCCTTGAGCTTTATCCGAAAATCAGTTTTTAAAAAACTTTTTATCTTTAAAACTGAATTTTAATCTTTAAGAAAATAATATCTTTTAAAAAAATCTTTCTAAAACCGGATATTTATTTTCTTTTTTTCCGAAAAAAAAATCTTTTCCACAAGATTTTCTTTTTAAAACTGATTTTATCATTTGAAATTAGATAAAACTAATTTCCTATAATTTAGGCATGACTTACTCAATTCACTTTTAACCGTTATACTTTTGCACGCCTAAGTCTAGTTCCTTTTATTAATAAGTTCCTTTAACATATTCGTTTAGTGCCACTTAGTTTGTTCCTTACAAAGGAACAAACTCTCATTCTCAAATAAGTGCCACTGTTCCTTACCATTCTTACTTTGTTCCTTTACATTGGAACTAAGAAATAAAACGCCTAGCTTCTATTCTTCTTGATCCAATGCTTGCTCCAGTATCAACATAGAAACTTCTTTACTTAGCCTTTGAAATCCTTTCTTGATTTCATCCTTGACTTCGTATTCTCCCAGTTCCTTTCATTGATACCTTAAACACCATACACTTAAATAACTCATTAGTTCACTACTTAGTTTGTATCTTTGTTTCTTTGTCATCATCAAAACCAGGGTTCAACAAATTTCATCTCATTTGAGAAATTGTTGAGAGAAAGGATGTAATAGTTTGCAAGGTTCATACGGATAGCAATGTCGCTGATCCTTTGACTAAACCATTGCCACAACCCAAGCATGAGAGTCATACTAGGGCTATAGGGCTTAGGCATATAGGAGAGTGGGTTTAATTATGTACTATTTACTTTTAATTAGTCCACAGTTATAATTACTCATTTTGATATGTTATGTTTATGTTTATCAATAAAAGTTTTGTTCTTATTTAATCTTGGTTTAGTATTAAATAAAACGTTCAAAGTATTTTATAACGTTTGATAGGATTGTCATATACGTGATTTGACAAATGGAACTCTATCCAGTGAACAGGAGTTATAATATACCTTAGTCCCTAGTCCGAATCATTAAGTTGAATGTAAATGATTCAGTTTCATGGACTAGATTGCAAGTTGATTGATAGCGCGGTTTCATGGGTTATAGGGACATGGAGATGTCTAGTCATTTGCATAGGCTTGTATAATTGATACACGCTGCAAAATGTTGTGCCGTAAAAGGAGGTTATAAAGGCAGCGATCAGAACTGCTATTAATTGAGTGGGAGCTTTGGTCATACAAGATTGGATAAGTCCTCCTAAGAGTTAGGATTGGTGTCTTGGCCTCTTGAAGAGCAAGAAATAGAAAAATGCGTTGCCGTGCTCAAATGGAATAAGGAGTTAATCATTTGTTTCGATAGTTTGAACTCATATTTCAAGGAACGAATTGAATATTGGTATGATGAACTAACATATGATGTTATCATATCATCAAGTTAGACATTGAGCGACTGAAGGAGTTTGAAGGTTACGCACTTATTCTTAGACAAGTGGGAGATTGAAGGATTTTGTCCTCGATCAAGTGTAATAAACTAAATAATATTAGGACAAATGATGGAGATAATATATTCAATAATATTAGGTGATCACAACGTTGTGCTAGAAGCTAATTGTGATTTGTTGGACTAATATGATTGGGCCAACTACTAGTATTATTGAGTCATATGAGGTCACACAAGTAATAACACTTGGATGATATCCAAACCCATTTGTGAAATGGGTTGGATGATTTTATAGTGGGTGGAAAGACATGTAACTTATGAGTTTATTAGGCTCATAATGTATGACATTATGAGGCCAATAAAACCTCATGAAGTCTTACTTGTAACCTCTCCTATATACTAATATTAGGGGTTACATAGTAGAGCATCTTTTACATCATCTTATTGAGAGAAAAATCTGATTTTTTTTCTCTTAGCTTTTCCCACCCATTTTCGGCCCTCACCTCTAAAAGTAAGAGAGTGTTTTCTATCTTCCGTACTAGCATACGTGGTGATCCAAATGTTGTTTGGGACCAATACTAGAGGAACGACGCTTGACATTCTAAACGGATCTCCACTAAAAGGTTGTGGTGTGCAAAGGAATTCACGCATCAAGAGGTATATTTCTATACTATTATTTGATTCATACTAGTTTATGCAATGATCTTGGGATAGATGTTCAAGTATATGATACTTAGCTTTCCGCATTATGGATCTAAGTTCCTACACCAAGTCCATTCTAATTATTCTATCTTGGTGGCTGAGGTTTGGGGTTTGAGCGAAAGAATCAGGGGGCGCTTTCTTTAGGTATTAAGAATGTTTTTGTGGAGGGGGATAATCTCTTAGTTATTCAGGCTATCAGAAGAGTTTGGAAAATCTCATGGTCTATTAGTGCTCTTATAGGTTATACGGAGGAGGATTTGAAGAAGTTTGATGACGTCCGTATTGGTTATGTTTTTAGAGAAGATAATTGTGTTGCGGATTGGATGGCTAACCGTGGCCACCCTTCTCCTAATCTTTGTTATTGGTTTGAGTCTCTTGATCCTACTTTTTCCATGATCATCCGTAAGGATGCTTTAGGGTGGCTTGTTAATTAGGTTCCTCCCTAGTTTTCTTTTTGGCTATAAAAAAATAACGAGATACCATATGACTATTGTTTAACCTAGAGCTGATCAAAGTGAACCTGACTCGAAAGATGTCTGGGCTTGGGCAGATTTTTGGGCCGGAATTCAGCTCGACCCGTTTGTTTTTGCTTTGGGACGAGTTCTGGACAAGTTAAAAATGATTTTTTTAGTTGAAATTTTAGGTCGACCCGATTTTGGTCCGAAAAATCGTTAGTTTTGTCTTGAATAAGCGGGCTTTGGGCACAAAATTTTAGCTTGAATTTTGACTTGGCCTAAACCCGCTCCGACCCGTCATATGATCACCTCTAGTTTTACCTTACATGTTAATGATACTAGATGTCCAAAAAGGAGTGCATGAAACTCATATATATTGCAAAATTTGCAAGTAATTCAGTTGGGAAGGAAGTATGACAAAAGTCCATGCAGACCCAATTTAATTTGTTTTGAGATGGGTTTTTGGCGATTAAAAATTATTTTTTTAATTTTAAATTTGACCCAACCCAATTTAGTCCGAAAAGCCCGTTATAATTGGCCCAAAATAGTGGGTTTTGGGCACAAAAAATCGATCCAAAATATATTTTCATGTGGTTATCGAGCCAAAATTGTGGGCTGATATTTTTTATGCAGCCTGGCTGTAAAACCCTTTAAATATATGAATTTTATAAATGTATTTTAATATGTATTTATATATAATTAAGTATATTTTAGTATTTAAATGATTTCTTTCTTTAAAGGTTGACTATTTGAAAGTCAAAGGAATTATTTTAATGATTTAAAGAATTGAAGTTAAACTTTTTGTCTAGTCATGCTTTGAAAAAATATATATTTGAAATGCTTCAAACACTTTTTGGTTGTGAAAAGGATTTCTAATTGGGTATGAGGAACCCAAACACTCAATTCATCAATCATTAAACTCTAGTCTGAGCTCAATCACCTTTTTCTAAGCCCACAAGGGAAACTTATAAAAACCCTTAAAACCCCAATTATTTCCCGCACAACTTTATTTTCTCTCTCGTTCTCCCAAAATTTTCAGCCCCCTCTTTCTTTTCTTCCCTTTAGTTCTTTCTCCCTTTGTGCTCAGTCGGACCACCACTGACAGCAGCCCAGTAGGCGCCGCATCTGATTCCCGGCATTTTTCTCCCTCCTCTCTTTTGTTTGGTTATTTTTCTTCCTCCTCAAGTTTTTATTTTAATGAAAAGATTATATTTTTAGGGTTTGTTTTTAATATGATTATGTTTAACAGTTATAGTTTGATGATCTAATTATGAAGTATATAATTTGTGTATTAAAGAAATAAAAATTCAGATTTACTTATTATGTTTGAATTAGATATTTAATGATTAAAGCATGGATTATTAGGGTTTTATTATAGTTGGAAAATTATAGTAGTATATTATAGTTTATGAAATTGAGTATTCTTATGATTTTAAATATGTTTAGCTATGTTTAAAAATAGTTTAATCATGTTATATATGTTGCTGGAAATTATAAAATAGTATCGTTAATGGAGTATTTATGAGTTAAACATGAGTTTTTGAGATTTTTAACAACTAATGTAGTACTCCCTCCGGTTCAGAAAGATCCTCTTGTTACCGTTATTACAGAGGATCAATATGTGTGGGGTTTGGGGTGGGTAAAGTAGGAGAGAAAAAGGGGTTAAGGAAAATAAACAAATAAAAGGGGATTAATGTAGGGGAGAGAAAGGGAGTAAAATTAAATTAATAGTGTAATGGTGGACCATATGATAAGGACATAAGATGGTAAAACGGGAAAAAAATTGCCAAATAAGGAATAAAGTAACAGAGGGAGGATCTTTTGGAAACGCACTTAAACGGAAAGAGGGAGGATCTTTAGGAACCGAAGGGAGTAGTATTATACTAGGAGGTTATATTAATCAAGTTTTAGTGATGAGAAAGGTTTTTAAACACTCTTAGAAGGGGTTTAAAGTATTTTATTATTGCTGTAAATTTATAAGGGATTGATTGTGGATTTGTATTGGTTGTTTTAGGTGGAGCATTCTCTTCAATCGACTTTTAAGGTTGCGGAAGTGGCCTCTTGTTTTGTCTACACAAGTTACGTACATACCTATGTGTTGATTGGATTAGTACAATGAATCTAAGGATGATCGTTATTGTAGTGTCATGTACAGGGAACTATTTTTAGTTCATATGTGATTTCTATTAAAGATTGAATTTGCTTGTTTTGTGTCGTTGTGTGAAACATGTTGGTTGTAATTTTATATTATGTTTGTATGGAAGATTGATGCAAGCATATGGGATTTGGGAACTTTATTTTATTAATTCACATGAGGGATTAATAATATATATGTTGGTTTAGATCATGATTGAATCATGTTGTTCCCTTTTTATTATTTAATTACTTTAGGAGGACCAAGGACCTTATTTGGTAAGTGGATTAATATACATATAAAAGGTTGGTTGGTTGTTGACTTGGTTCAACAAACAAAGTAATATTATGGATTAAAGAATCTTGGGTTGTTAAGTTGTTGTTGATCACCTTATCTAATCTTAAGATAAAAATGGAAGTGTATGATTGTTTGATGATTGTATTATTTGTGCTACTTGTGAGTCTTAACAAGAGGATAAATTATTAAACAAATTTCAAAGGAGTTAAAACTAGAATTCGAATTTATCTTATCTTTGTTGTTTACAAGAGAATTTATCTTATTTTTATACTAACATAAATTTATCTTAACTTAACCTGAATTTTATTGGATTTATTTGAATTTAACTAACCTAAATTTCCCTTAAAAAACTAACCTAAATTTATCTTAACTTAACCTGATACTAAAATTCATTTTATAAGGGACTAAAACTTGTTTGAATTTCTTTACAAAAAAAACTAGTCTAAATTCATATCAACTCATTAAATATGAGACTTATTTTTGTTAAGGTAAATAGAGCGCACTCACTACACAAGTTTGCACAAAGTTGTGCCGTTTAGTATTCTTATTGAACATGACTTGTCATACTCTCACATAAAATGTCATCTATGACATTCTCGTGTATTGTTTGGTTACCGATCACAACATGATCAGGTCGATTTTTGGAGTCGTGTCAGTTTATGACAACTCAAACTATAACTAATATTTGAAGCAAAATCCACAAGTCAAACTGCGAAATTGCGACATTTAGCAACCTTATTTGACGTTATTATTTGTCAATCAATAAAATTGTGTATTAATTAACTTACGAAATCTCAAGTAAACAAAATAAGTATTACTTTTACTAAAGTTTTCAACAATTATGAATTTCATGCAAGTACGTTATGAAAGTTATTGTTTCATGCAAGTACGTTATGAAAGTTACTTTTTAACAAAATCCATTATTTATATTATATAGTCAAATATCATAGGTCTTCAAATTAAGATTTTATATTTACAAAGAATATCTTGGCATGGTAATAATTTCGAAATGTACACTTTCGAACTTGAATATAAGTTTTTCTTTGTTGGGTGACGGATAAATAATCCACTTTAGGTTTTCAGTTTGAATGATCAAATTTCACTCATTAAAAACAAATTCAACAATGCCCAATATAGTATACATATTCATATTTATTTTAAGAGATTTTGGTCATATAAGACTATATATGGTGTTTTGTGGGGGAAAACCCCTAATAAAATCTTTTTTTCCATATAAGGACCAATCTCTATTATATAAGCCAAGGGGGGAGTTATTGTGTCCACCTGTAAAAAGTCTTTTTTGTCGTTAGCTAAATATGTAATTGGATATTCAAATTTTCTACAATATATCCACTCCTAATTTAAAAATGTTGTCAAAATTTTAATTAAAATTTTAGGCAAGAGAATCTTATTGAAGAGAGAGAAAATCGCGCGGATTTTGGAAAGCGGGGGTGACTACTTTATAGTGGGCACGTGTCTAGGCCTAATCCACACTATTTTTAATGTGAACCGGGTCCATACAAGACGGATTGTAACATTAGTGTGCACCAGACAAAACAACATATCATTACTGAACAATCCACTATATTATGCGAAAACCCACTATATTATGCAGAAATCCACTATATCATTCAGACCCACACTATATCATGCAGAAACTCACTATATTATTCAGACACACTCACTATATCATTCAAACACACATATTATATCATACATAAACTCACTATATCATTCAGACACACACTATATCATACAGAAACTCACTATATCATTCAGAAAATACATTATATCAGGCAGAAACTCACTATATCATTCAAACACACACTATATCAAACAGAAACTCACTATATCATTCAGACACTCATTATATCATGGAGAAACTAAATCATTCCATATGTTAGAATACGTGTCATGATATATACTATGCAACTTAGATCTTCCTGTATGTTAAACATTTAATTAATTCCTCTATTATATTGCATATAATTTCACATTATGTTTTCCGTTAATGAAATAAACTATATTGTATATAAGTTCACTATATCTCTGTAGAATTTACTATATGAAGTTAATATCTTACCAACCTTGTGCACACTAAGTTAGTGTGCACCGGGTCCATTTGAGTTTTTTTTACTAATGTTAACGTGAATCGGGTCCACACGAGTCAGATTGCTCCATTAATCTGATTATTTATATAGAAAATGAACTTCATGAGGAAGTACTGGCAATATGTCGGGCATGTTTATGAGGAAGTACTCTATCCCTTATTATAACTTATCAACTAAATAAAAATTATTCTCCAAGATATAATATCTTTCGAAGAATTTTTTTTCCTAAAATTGAGAGATAAAATATTTCCTTTCCAAAATCAAATTTTATCTTTTATAAAACTGTTTTTTTCCTTTCCTTATAAGATAAAGATTCCTCCATATCTCATGCAACTATTAATTGGCTTTTAAATCAATTTTTATCCAAAAATCTTTATCAAAATCTTTTTCTTTAAAAATCAGTTTTTCTTAAAACTCTTCTTTTTCTTTTTTCGAAAATCTTTATCAAAATCTTTTTTCTTAAAAATCAGATTTTTTAGACTCTTTCTTTCTCCGAAAATATTTTTAAAGAAACGTTTTCTCTAAAATCAATTTTTACAAAACTCTTTATCCGAAAATCTTTATAAAAAATATTTTCCTTTCAAAACTAATTTTCGAAATCAGAAACTCCCTTTTTATATGGAAACATGAAATTAATATAATTACCTATTTTCTTAACTCAAGAAAATAGTTAATCGTCCTAATTTCATGTTTCTAGTTTAGCACAAAATTCCAATAAGTTAATTACATTGCATAAACATGAATAAGAATATAACTAGACCTAAACTTTCATATCTTCAAGTACTTTCATGAAATCTTGATAGCTTTCTTAGATCACTGTTACATACATACATGTTATAGCATAAAGTGTTTATCATCATAAAAAATAACATTGACTTAGTGTCACAACATGGTGCTTAATCAAGGGTAGACTAAGGAGTATTTCCCATACTTTCTTAATTAATAAGCCTATTTTTGTTATAAGTGTCATATTGAGTGTACAGGAGCGTATAACTCCCTTGACTAGACAACCGGCACGCTCGGTTGTACTTGTAGGCATCCTTCCAGTAGTTCGTTAATAGTTAACTGCTGAGCATAATACTTGGGACCGACAAAGTAAGACTTGTCGGCCTGACGTGCCCTCTGGGCAATTATGCTTCGCGTATGCAAAGTTAAAATCGAGATTCTAGTTGAATCGAAAACGACCTTTAGAATCGAACACGTATAATCAAGATATTGCACTCATTATTAATTGAATGTGCTAGAATTATAAGTTAGAAAACCTAAAAATTGGAAAAAAAAAATTGTTGTTTACCTTGTATATCGACAGTAACTAACAATATATCTATTATTTGCTTTCTTAGCATGATTTAAATTTGCGAGTTTTAGATAGTCAAAAGAAATGTAGAATCGTCTAAAATCGTGAACCGAATCATCTACCATATTTGAATCGTAAAATCGTAAGATTTTAAGATTTGAAATGCGATTTTAATAACTTTGCGTGTGTAGATTTGATTAGGTCATACACTTGTAAGAAGCAGATCCCATCATGGAAAATCAACCAACTATTCATCGCTGATAAATAAACCGCCTACATTGTTCCTAAGATGCATTGATTCTAACCCTACTTACCTTATCTACACATTATCTTGCCGAAGCTTGTCTTACTTAAGCATCGAAGTGGGTTTACTCGACAACCCCAAAGTCATCCTTGCTACTTGTGTAGGTATATCGACAAACCTACACCAGCAATCCCAGCACCACTGAACCTTTAACCTTGTCATCCCTTCAACGAGCATCAACCCTTGACGTCCCTTGTTTCATATCCAAAACGTTGAGTTTAGGTGGTTCGTAGGTTCTTTGAACTCAAGTTAAGATTCTCGTGAGCTAAATAGCCATGGTCTACATAGAGACTTGTGAACAAATTCAATTAATCTACTTCCTCCGTTTCAATTTAGTTGACACTTTCATTTTGGGTAATAATATCTCTCTATCTCTCTCCTATCACATGTGATCCTTATCTTTTCTTTCTCTACCTCTCTCCTCTACAAAAATTGCCTACAAATGCGTGATTTTAAAAGTGTCACAACTAAATTGAAACGGATGACGTATTTTGATTTTTGAGATATGAGAACAAACAATAGCTTAGAACTAAAGATGTTATATTTAAAACAAGTATTAACTAGATCATTTTAAATTCAGAACGAATTTTCAATTAAGCAAAATACATATACTTCCTCCGTTTCAATTTAGTTATGACATTTTCTATTTTAGGAAGTTTCAATTTAGTTGTTACACTTTCATTTTCGGTAATAACTTTCTCTATCTCTCTCCTATCATATGAGACCCTTTTATTTTCTTTCTCTATCTCTCTCCTCTCCAAAAATTGTCTATGAGTCCGTAATTTTAAAAGTGTCACAACTAAATTGAAACGAAGAAAGTAATATTTTTTGAGCTCGAAAGGTTGAAACTACTCAAGGCAGAATATAAAAGTATTAAGAAACTAGCTAAACAACATAGATCTCGAGCTTAACTAGTTACCGCCCCCTACTTACTATCACCATCTTCTTACATGAGCACTGAGATAAATTACGTACTGCCTACAAGTCCTTTGTACACAAAAATTTAATAGCACCAAGATTTAGAAGAGAAACCTGAAGCCAGGGCTATCTACAAAACTTTGACCCAAGTGCTTTCAACAACAAAATGAAGAAAAAGGGAGAGATTTCGAAGCACTGATGGGTTAGCCTGACTTAGTTCCTTGCCATCTTGCATCAGGGGTCTACCGTCGAGCCATACTGTATATTACATAAAGAACCTCATCAGACGATGTTCTAGCATTTACCACAACGCAATTATCCACCAAGATATCCAGTAACAATACTTAATTATCAGACATGGTAGCTAAAGAAGCCAGCATGGACAATCTATGATATCCAGGAGCTAAGAATGGAGCAAATATAAGATGTAAACACAGTTGCTCAGTAGAAGCCAATAGTAGTCGTAAGACTGCGGCTATGTAGATGAGCAATTGCTTTTTTACTAAGAGCTGCAACCTAAGAATGCATTCTGATATTCTATATTTCTATAGATAATTAGATTAGATATGAGTAGCTGCAAAAGCTTGAAAGCAGTAAGATTGGAGCTGCCATTACCAGAGCTAAATATGTGCAGTATACTACTCTAAGCTTGAGGTATCTTCATATAATCCAAAAACCATCAATTTCTGGACATGCTTTGTAGAATATAAGAAGCTCGATTACGGATCTGCCACAGTGAGATAAATGAAGTTAGTCCAAAGAAACAAGCCAACAGATAGAAGATGATCTGAAACACATACCTCTTGAGCACAAGGCCTGAAATCTGTGTTGGAGATTTGGATCGAACACTTACGGATAAAGCTGCTCCATAGCTCATTGACGAAAGTTTTGGTTTCAGACCCAAAAAGGAGCCAGTTTTCAGCAAGAACTAAGCAAAGATATATCTTGAAAAGATTGCAGGTCTTGTCTTTCATATTTATTGACACCAGAAATTTCAGGACATCCTTCCCACTGGTTAGCTGTAGCTAAACAATCATCAGGCATGTGTAATTATACAATATCAACTACATGAAGCAGAGTCATGCACTAATGCAATGCACATGTACTAATAAGAAATCAGTGAGAAAGTCAGAAAGACCACCATAAAGATAATCCATTCAGAATCTAAGACGCCCATGTTTTTCGAAGCTGAAATTCTGACCATTAATTTATTTGAATACATAATAATAGAAATTATAAGAAAATTTTATATCTAAAGTACTATTTCAAACAAATCTAAGTGTATATTTATAAAATTTTGAACAATGTATTTCTAGAGATACTATAAGAGAAAGTTCATATCCAAAAAAGTGGATCCCTTTGGACCCGTACTGCATAAAGCCGAGGGAGTTGAAATAATGAAATAGATATCGCCTTATTTTCCTACTGAGGAATCATAGGTTGCTTTAAACTAAGTACTCTGCATGAAATGGGCCTCGATTTCTTAAGATTAAGATCAATGTAAGTTTGTCAGAAGACAAATTTACAAATATGATTGAGGCTATCAGAAATTTAACAAAGATCTTTTTGATGATTAAACAAAGCAATGGAACATAACATTTCATATCTATTATTCATCTTCTAACACAATGAGGTTCCTAGGTCTTCATTCTTTTCACCAGATATTCGCTTATTTGAACTTATTGGACATTTGAACCTATTATAACTCATCTGGACATATTTGGTTGTGAAATGAACTTGGATACCCCATTATCTAAACTTATATGAACTTAGAATTTATCAGAGATCAGAACTTGTAAGTACTTATCAGCCTGAATTTATTTTTAGGATAACGAGAACAATAATGAGCATCACCTACCTCAGCATAACAACTTGTCAGAAATCGATAAGCTACAGCACTTCTGAGTTGCTTGCTGCGAGTATCAGCTCCTGAAATGCACTCTACCGCCCTCAAGCAACTCAAATCTACAGGTATTCTGGATGCAAAAAGAATTATAAAACATAAAACAAAAAGGGATCGACATTGTTCACTAAAAAGACAAGTAGAACTTAGAAGCCATTCTATTCAGCATACAAACTAGAAGAAGCTAAACTACAAAACAGGTTAGCTTCCAGAGAGAGGCTTTACCTCCTCTTCAGGAATATTAAATGAAAAAACCCAGACCTTTGCAGAAGGCAAACTCTCTAGTTCCCAACCATAATTTTATAGTCAAGTTTCATTATCTTTTCATCATCTAGTTTTCGGGTTTGCCTTTCTCTTGTTGCGTGTTTTTTATTCTATTTCCATCTAGACAATTTGTTTCCAGTTTCCACTGTTAGGTCTCTTCTTCTCCCTAGATAATCAGCCACAATAAGATTCTTTCAAGTTACAATTCTATTCAGGACCCCTATCCTCAATTTTCCAGTTAGAAATCAGTTTAAATGTGTACTAGGCTTGTTTGATTTGATCAATACAACTTCCCCATGAAAGCAGCAATAACATGGAAGATAGATTTTCATGAAATGATGGGTTTTCTTGAAACAACTTCCATATTTGATTCATATAATATTCCTATGGAAATGTATACAAAGTTGTGATGTACAAAACTTAAATACCTCGATTAAAGATTGTCATTTTTTTAAAAAAAAAAATACCTGTCTGCAATTGATTTAACAACTTCCTCACAGCTCCTATTCCATTCTTTCTCCTCAAAGAAGTTGATAGCTGATCGCAAGCAATTATGCAAAGCTCCACTTAAGCCTAGTAATTGCCTTTCCAAAAAGAGGCAGATAAGAATTCCTATGAAATCTTCAACTTCTTGTGTTGACAATATCATATAACTCCTGCAAATAAGGTTCAGAAAATTAGTAAATACACAAACGTAGAGCAAGTCTCAGGTGAGGGGACGTACAATAACTTATTGTAAGACATCAAAAGTTCTCTCCAAAACAATATGTCACCTCTTAAAATAGAGATGTTATTCCAGTGACCCAGCCTTAAAATCAGTTTTTTCAAGTCCACATACAATATTTCTTCATAAAAGAAAGGAATTCGTCAATACATCTTCATCCTTCAGGTAAGTCCTTTTTTCATCCAACAGCAAATTGAAATGATAAACACAATCTAAAAGTGAGTACCTAACTGTATAATGAACTACGTGAAAGTGGCTAGAGCACTCCCAAGTTCCATGATTTGCAGATACATCCCTCTATACGATTACACGTTCTTAGTGAAACCATCTCATGTGGGAGTGCAGATATAAAGCCTAAAAGTGCCAAAATTATGATCTCACCTAATCGACATTGCAGACTTGTAAGATATTGAAACGTTAGTTTTTATGCTGCTGATAATACATAACACAATTTCATCTACTAGTTTTTTAAGCTTTTTTATGTAGTAGAAATGTAGAATTATATTCGTATGTCATTAGGTGTGATAATATATTAAATAAATCAGATACTTACTCCATTTTTTTTTTTTTAAGTACTCTTTCCTTTTAGTGATTTATTGGGATGCTTTTAACATAAGGTGCTAATAATTGACATCGAAAATGACAATGTTGTTTTAGTTAGGATTATCAAATTCTTAGATAATTTACTAAATCCAAATTACAATTTTATGTTATCTTAACCATTGTGAATCTATTTTATTCATGAGTTCTTTTTTATTTAATTGAATATATATTTGAGGATAAAACATGTCAACCATACTCTTTAAAATCACCTCTTATAAATAAATAGTTAAATTACAATCCTACTGTTGTATAACCATATGATGAATGAATCTTATTTTGAAGCATATTCTGAGTGCTCTCCAATGGTATGCAAATTATAAGATTTCAAATTATGGAGCAAAAATTATACTCAATTTATATGATATAGTTTTTTTTAGATTGTTCATTCAAAATCAAACTCTAACTTTTCCTTGCCAAAAAACTAAAGATTTGTATTATTATCTCTATATATCTCTATTTCTAGAAAACTATTGTATTATTAATTCCTTAGATAGTTTACAAAAAATCAAACTTTATTTTTGTATTATCCTTCCCATTATATATCTATTAATTCATTCTAAAACTCACATTATTCTATATACGCACACACACACATATAGCTTCGTCCCTTCCCATGTATTGTCATTAACCTTCTCAAACTCATGCAAGCACATACCTTACTTGACAACAAGCTTCAGCAAATTTGATCCATGCTCTGATGTTAGTTGGAGGTCCTCTACGATTAGAGCCTGCTAGACAAGCAAAGTCTTCTGAATAACAAGATTGGCAAAACTCTACATCAAATCGAATATGTGCTGATAATATTGATACAGTTTGACTGAGATGGTCGAAAGCACAATAGGTTTGAAAATTTTCAGAAAAGAAATCAAAAGATTATTATACTTCCCATGTCAAAATGAAGACAATAATAACAAAAACAAAGTTTTATCCTGCTAGATAAACTAAGCCAGACATTCTCAGCACCTCAATAAGAGCAACCAGGAGGGGCTAGGGAGAGGATATAACTAGGACTTTTGACCATTAGCTTAGTCAAAGGGAATTGAGACCATATCAAAAGAAGAAAAGTCCAATAGACAAATCCCTGCTGCAATTCAATCTCAACATGAGGAAAGCTTATCAACGATCATTCAACAATTGAGAAGTGCTAATACAAAAGTCATTGGCTAAAGAGAATAGCAAGTCTATTACAAATAATCCTAGATAAAACATGTTTTCACTTCCAGCAATGTTTACTCCCACTTTTCTTTTTCACGTCAATGGAGCTTCATTGAGAATAGTATCAAGAAAATCTGTATAAAACATACATGCACTCATGCAAAGAATAATGTGTTGTAGTGAAAGGATCCTTATGCATCCAACCATGTCTTATAGGATTGAACAGTGTTTACATCATGTTTATGTTACGTGATACTGTCAAAGGCCACAAACAAAAGCAACTAGTGGCGCCATGAGGTAAGAGAGAAGTTCATTAACTGAGACTATTATGCATTTTAATTATTAATTTGAATACCTATGCGGATAGAGAATAGAGATAGCATCCACCAATGGACAGAAAAGTAACATGCTATGGAACATATCAAAATGTACAAAACGCATGCATTTTACAGAATACACTGTACCAAAGCAGCAAAAAAAGTTGGTGAGCTAATACAGTTGTTTTGTCATTAACAATTATGATCAGAGTTAATTTGCTTACTGTCAGGAGTTGATTCCACAGGAGTCAAATTAATTGTTGACAAATGCAACTGAAATCCATAGCTTTCAAGAGCTCTGTTTAGGTCCAGAAAGCTAGGCAGCCATTCGACCTTAACCGCAGGTGCACCAGTCTATAAGAGCAATATAAGAAATAGCAAATTGAAACATGGACCATGCCCCATGGAATGTAACTTCATTGAACAAAATCAAAGACCCAGCTAACCTTATTGCACAGAATGGCACACCAAAAGTCACAAGCAGAAGCCATCAGCAATTCCTCAGATGAGTAGAACACTGGAGATGGAAAAAAAACGCACATGAACAAAAAAATATATAACATCTCTAGCAGTATTTGAAAGATTGCAGAATTGGACAGAACCCATGTACTTACACAGATTAAGGGTCCATTTAGCTATTGGTTGTTCTAGATACCCACATATCATAATCAATTTAGAAAGCCATCCATTCAAGAGTAATCCTTCAAGAAATGT
This sequence comes from Beta vulgaris subsp. vulgaris, assembly GCF_026745355.1. Taxonomy (NCBI): domain Eukaryota; kingdom Viridiplantae; phylum Streptophyta; class Magnoliopsida; order Caryophyllales; family Amaranthaceae; genus Beta; species Beta vulgaris. The sequence continues at coordinate 8,574,165 of NC_079210.1, forward strand.
CTCTCCTGTAAGGAACAACTGACTCAAATCAATAATAGCATGTCTTACTTGCCAAAACACAGTGGCAAATCATGTACATAACATCAATGGAGAGACGGTTTAACAGATTAGTACCCATCTGTGAGCTATGATCCAACAGCACTTTCAGTTCATCACTCAGAGAGTTCTGTAACAGCAAGCACTCTTCAAGCTGAGGAACAACCAAGGGCAATGGAGTTCTCTGTAGGGAAACATTGGTTTACACACCGGCACCAAAAGCTATTTAGCATGACAATACTTATTCATTAAAAGAAAAAAAGAGAGAAAACCTGAGTTCCAAAGACTTGCAGACCCCAGCTCCAGGTAACATCTTCCTGTCCAACATCATTCAACCCACCATCATGCCCGTCAACTTCACATATCTACAAAAGCCAGTGTATGCATATAAGTTACCATTATCAGAAGAAAACCACAACCAAACAAATCATCCCAGTATACCGTCTTCTTAAAATCATCAAGGACTTCAGAAAGTTTATTTGCGGTCTCATTAACATCATCATCGTCTGAATCAACCACTTTCGGACCCTTCACACCCCTAGACTTTTCCTTCTTCTTTTTCAGCTGCTCCTTCTTGTGATCATTAAAGAGATCATCCAATCCAATTACCTTTTTCCTGAAAATTTCCGAAGACACATCAAACACAAGTTTAGGTCCCACAAGACCCCGGTGCTAGGCACAACCCTATGGCAAGAGTTGTAACACAGTAACTCAAATTCTCAATTTTGAAATAAAAATCATTATTCAAAGCATAATACCAGTCATACTTCACATGCAGTTCACAACGGAAAGCCGAGAAACGGAGACGGCCAATCACATAACTAAATATATACCTACTAACTTGAAATTACCATTCATAATACTTTTGATTCTATAAATTATGCTTACAACTTTTTCTAGGTCTCGAACCCGGCATTTCTTAACTTTCAATTCGTCAATCAGAACGAAAAATTTACGAGAAAGCGGACAATCTTAGCAACATAAGATGATAGAACTACCACTACAAGTGCACTGAATTTCACAATTAACTTCAAGAAAATTTTGCTCCAACTCTTCCTAAATCAATATTTGAAGAACAAAATATAATTAAAAGGAACAATTAGCCAGAAAGTTTGTAATTGAAACCTTGAAAATACAACCAAAACACAAAGATTGAAAGTAATGGCAGAAATGAAGAAATAACAAAATTATAAAACAAAAGAAAATGAATTCGAAACCTTTTCTTTGTGGCAACTAAGGGTGGATCATCAAGTTCAAAATCCAGCGAATCGTCGAAATCCATGGCTGAATCCGCCATATATGAATGATATGTATCTTGAAGTGTTTCGGCGCTTGCTGTGTCTTGCTGGTCGAGACCAACTGACTAAAATGGGGTTCAATAGGCGCGAAGAGTAGGGAGATGTAACTATGTAAGCGCCAACTTGATGCAAGTGTGTTTTCAAAGGAAAAGCTCCTAAATCTACACAAATATATTAAAAGGCGTACATGAACAAGAAACTCTGTCACGTGGCACTTTACCTATGGAGTTTTAGTTCATACCATCGATGTACAATAAAAAAATTTAGTATATATACTAAAGTCTTAACCACTACACTAAGTTGTATTTTAGTGTTATTATCATAAAGTATTATAGTAATGAATGATTTTTTTTCTTACCTCGGGCATAGTCCGGACCTAATAACTAGTTCTACTCCTCAAATCTCACCTCCAACAAGAGTTTTTTTTTTTTTGGGAAAGCAACCCCAAAAGGCCAAAAGGAACTAGTTTAATAAATCAATCGAAGCAAGATTAACAATGTTCTCCAGAAAATCTTCCCCCCCAACTACGATCACCGATTTTTGAAAAATAAAAATGACAAATACATGATGTTGGAACATTTATAGTGTAATGGGTTTACAAGCTCATATGATCCTATACTAGAAAAGGAGGAGGCCAAGTATGTTAAGATTAGAGTACGCAAAATCACGTGGAAAATCAAGCAAAACAGAAGGTCAGTCGCGGGTCGCGACCTGGGGGCCGTCACGGTTCCCTACCAATCGCGATCTGTATCACGAGTCGCGACAAGGGTTCTGTTTTGGGACGTGAAAAGGTGCGTGAACGGTTTATAATCGTTGTATTGTGTACGTTATCCTCTTAACGACTATTGGGACTCTTAATATGAGGATTAAAGGTTCTTAATCAGTGGATTAAAAGAAGGTTATGACAATAACAACTCTAATCTATGAAAGGTCAATTTATATACGAATTTTGTTATTCTTATGAGGGTGGGAAAAAAAAGAAAATCAGTTTTGATATTATTAACTTCTTGCTTTGCTTAAGAGAAACTTTGCTAATTTCTCTTGAGTGTTCTTCACAAACTCTAAACACAAAGTTCTTGTTGATTCACATAAAAGATCATCTTGTGAATTGTTCTCTCCATTGTATCTCATTAGTTGTTTCGTGTTAACCCAGTGATCCTAGAGGGGCGAAATTAAACTAATAGGAAAGCGTAGTTTCTGTGCCTTGGAGTGGTATATCCGGTACCTTGTTGATCACATTTAACAATCTATTAGTTTAATTTTCTTTCTTTTTGGATATGGCTCAATCACTCAAGGACATGACTATGAACTTCCAAAAGTTAGACAAGTTCGAGGGGGTGGGATATCGAAGATGGCAAAAGAAGATGCACTTCTTGTTGACAACTTTGAATGTGGTGTATGTTCTTTTAAAACCCATGCCACCATTCCCGAAAGATGGAGAGGAAGAGTCCGTGGAGACTACAAGAAAGAGAATAAAGTGGGAGAATGATGACTACATTTGCCGGGGTCACATTCTCAACTCTCTCACCGACCCTTTGTTCGATCTTTACCAAAATGTGGAGAGTGCAAAGGAACTTTGGGATGCTTTTGAGGCCAAGTATATTTCGGAAGATGCTTCAAGTAAGAAATTTCTTGTTAGTAATTTTAATTCATTTAAAATGACTAATGATCGGCCTATTATAGAGCAATTTCAAGAAGTTCATCATATTTTGAACCAAATAAGATCACATGGTATGGTGATGGATGAGGTGATTGCGGTTGCCTCAATCATCAATAAATTACCACACTCTTGGAAAGATACTAAGCATTCCTTGAAACATAGGAAGGAAGATATGTCCATGGAGCAATTAGGAACTCATCTTCGTATTAAAGAGGATATCCGGGATCAAGATGTGGTAAATGATACTACTTCTAGTATTCCTAAGTCTACCGTGAATATGGTAGAGATTGGTGGGTCTAGTAAGACCAAGAAATCCAACAATAACAACTCTAAAACCAATTTTGCAAACAAGAAGAGGAAGACCCTCACTTGTTGGGTATGCAATGGTCCTCATCTCAAGAGGGATTGTCCTTCTAAGAACAGAAGAAGAAGCAAAGAATGAACAACCTAGTGTTGTTTAAAACTAAGGTAAAGTTGCACATGAAATTAATTGAAGAAATGAATTTTGTGGCTATGATTTCTGAAATTATGTTTGTGCAGGTTGATGATTCTTAGTGGATAGATTTGGGAGCCTCTAGACATGTGTGTAATAATAAGCACTTCTTTAAGTCTTTGAAAGATTTGGATGATGGTCCTATCTTGTATATTAAAAATGATTCTACGGTAAAGGCTAAAGGCATAGGCCAAGTAGAATTGTTATTAACCTCGGGAAAGACTTTAACTCTCCGGGATGTTGTTTATGTACCGAAAGTTAGGAAGAATCTTGTGTCGGGAGGTCTTTTGAATAAGTTTGGTTTTAAAGTTGTATTTGCTGAGTCGGATAAGTTATTTTCAAGGGTTGTATTTATGTTGGACAAGGTTTTTTGTAATGGATGTTTAAATTTAGTATTAATAATAAATTGATACTAGTTTTATTTACATGCTTGATGTTTCTTCTCTATGGCACAATCGATTATGTCATGTGAACTATCATAGATTATATGACATGTCTATGTTGGGTTTAATACCTCCTTTCGATTTAAAGTTAGAGAAGTGTAAGACTTGCATGCTAAATAAGATTATAAAGAATCCTTATCCAAGTGTGACTAGACAAACGGTATTGCTAGAATTGGTGCATAGTGACTTGTGTGACTTTCATAGTTCACCTTCTTTGGGAAATAAAAATATTTGTAAGTTCTATTGATGATTTTTCAAGGTTTTGTTACATATATTTATTATTTATTTACTAAAGATGAAGCACTAGAAAAGTTTAAGATCTTTAAGACCGAAGTGGAACTTCAACTTAATGAAAAAGTTAAAAGACTTCGGACAGATAGGGTGGTGAATACTATAATCCTAGCTATTTTAGTTCCATTGGTGTAATTCATGAAACTACCACCCCTTACTCACCTCAAAGTAATGGTATAGCGGAAAGGAAAAATAGGGTTTTAAAAGAAATGGTTAACATGCTTTCTAATTCGGGTCTTAATGACGGTTTTTGGGGTGATGCAATTTTAACTGCATGTTATATTTTAAATCGAGTTCCTAATAAAAGGAATAAGACTACCCCTTATGAACTTTGGTGTAATAAAAAGCCTAATCTCAATTACCTTAAGGTATGGGGTTGTAGGGCAATTGTCAAATTGACGGAACCTAAAAGGAAAATTTAGGTGAAAAGGGAATTGATTGCATCTTTATAGGCTATGCGGTACATAGCAAAGCCTATAGGTTTTATGTCATTGAGCCAAATGACTTTGTCTCTATCCATCCTGATAGAGTCAAGGGATGCAATATTTGATGAGACTGGATTCTCATCGATTCCAAGACCAAAGGACATGATACCTAGTACTAGTTCCAATGTTGTGGATGACATTAATAATGATCATGATACTACAACACCGGAAATTAGGAAAAGTAAAAGAATTAGAAAAGAGAAATCTTTTGGACCGGATTTTCAACTATATTTAGTTGAAGGGTCAAGGGAGTCAATTTCGACTCAAATTTCATATTGTTACAATATGGAGGAGGATCCTAGGCCTTTGATGAGGCTATGAAGTCTCATGATTCTGCTTTCTGGAAAGAGGCAGTGAATGATGAAATGGATTCTATAATGGAATCACTTGGATTTTAGCTAATTTACCTCCCGGTTGCAAACCCCTAGGTTGTAAATGGATTTTTGTAAGGAAAAAGAAAATCGATGGAACCATACTAAAACATAAGGCCCGGTTAGTGGTCCAAGGTTTTAGGCAAAGATATGGTATCGATTACTTTGATACTTATGCTCCCGTAGCTAGAATAGCTACTATTAGACTATTGATAGCATTAGCTGCGATTCATGGTCTAGTAATTCACCAAATGGATGTAAAAACTGCTTTTCTTAATGGTGAATTAGGAGGAAGTGTACATGAATCAACCTGAAGGGTTTGTGGTAAAGGTCAAGAAACTAAAGTTTGCAAATTAGTTAGATCTTTGTATGGTCTTAAACAAGCACCTAAGCAATGGCATCAAAAATTTGATGAAGTTGTGTTTCTAGTGGGTTCAAAATAAATCAGTCCGATAAGTGTGTATATAGCAAATTTGATAATAACGGTAAAGGAGTTATAATTTGCTTATATGTTGATGATATGCTTATTTTTGGGACTGATTTGGAACAAGTGGAAAAGACCAAAGTCTTTTTCTCTCTAGCTTCTCCATGAAAGATTTGGGTGAAGCGGATGTTATTCTAGGTATTAGAATAATAAGAGGGAAAGGGTCGTTTTCTTTATCACAATCTCATTATATTGAGAAAGTGGTCAAGAGGTATAATGAGTCAAATTCGACTCATTTTGCTACTCCTATGGATCCTAGTATTCACTTGGTTCCGAGTAGTGGTACTCCAATTTCACAATTGGAGTATGCAAGCTTAATTGGAAGCTTGATGTATGCTATGACTAGCACTCGGCCGGATATAGCTTTGCTATTGGCAAGCTCAGTAGGTATACTAGTAATCCTAGTATGTTGCATTGGCAAGCATTGAGAAGAGTGTTAAGGTACTTGAATAAGACCTTGGATTATGTCATAACATACAAAGAGAACCTTCTATCTTAGAAGGTTACTCGGATGCTAGTTGGATTTCGAATAAGGAAGATTATTCATCCACTAGTGGTTGGGTGTTTCTTCTTGGAGGAGGTGCCATTTCATGGGCATCCAAGAAGCAAACATGTATAACGGATTCCACTATGGCATCGGAATTCATTGCTTTGGCTTCTTGTTGCCAAGAAGCGGAATGGCTAAGGAATGTGTTGAGTGAGGTGGACTTATGGGTAAACCATGTCACCTCTTGCTATCCATTGTGATAGTGCATCAACCATAGCTAAAGATATAGTGAAGTCTACAATGGCAAGTCAAGGCACATTGGAGTTAGACATAGCTATGTGCGGGAAATGATAAGGAATAGTTGTATAACTATTAATTTTGTTCGGTCTAGTTTGAACTTGGCGGATACGTTTACAAAACCGTTGTCAAGGGAACTAGTGAACAAAATGAACAAAGGGATGGGTCTTAAGCCTATTGATCAACCTATGGTGAAGGAAAACTATTTATGTCTAATACACGTTAGATCTCAAATTCAAGAGGATAGTACTTCTAGAGGTTGGGAGCACTTGTTTAATACTCCCAGGTTAGTGCTTGTTGCTACAATGTAAAGAGGTTGAATTTATTCTTAATAAATCTTTGATAAAGTGCTCAATTGTAGGAGCATGTTGGAAAGATTTACCTATATAAGCTAGAAGTTTGGCCGCTTCACAAGTCTAAGGCTTGACTTGGAACCTTATGAATGGATATGGACACCAAGGCTTCATAGGTGTCGGAGGTTTAAGAACCTAGTTTATGTTTGTGTATTAGTACTTCAATAATTTGTTGGTTATATGATTCAAAGCTTTGTCTATCATTATGATCAAATTATTGTAAAGTTACTTTTACTAAATGGAATTCAATCGTAGATATTTCCATGATGCATGAACATTTTGTTTGTGATTTATAGCAAGTTGAAAACTTTTCAACATTACCCTATAAATGGGAGGAAGATTGTTGGAACATTTATAATGTAATGGGTTTACAAGCTCATATGATCCTATACTAGAAGAGGAGGAGGTCTAGTATGTTAAGATTAGAGTACGCAAAATCACGTGGAAAATCAAGCAAAACAGAAGGTCAGTCGCGGGTCGCGACCTAGGGGAGGTCACGGGTCGCAACACCTGTCGCGGGTCGCGACCAGTGCATTGTCGTGACTCGCAATCTGTATTGCGAGTCTCGACGAGGATTCTGTTTTGGGGCGTGAAAAGGTGCGTGAACGGTTTATAATCGTTGTATTGTGTACGTTATCCTCTTAATGACTATTGGGACTTAATCTGAGGATTAAAGGTTCTTAATCAGTGGATTAAAAGGGGGTTATGACAATAACAACTCTAATCTATGAAAGGTCATATTTATATATGACTTTTGTTATTCTTATGAGGGTGGGAAAAAAAAAGAAAATCAGTTTTGATATTCTTAACTTCTTGCTTTGCGTGAGAGAATCTTTGCTAATTTCTCTTAAGTGTTCTTCACAAACTCTAAAGACAAAGTTCTTGTTAATTCACATAGAAGATCATCTTGTGAATTGTTCTCTCCATTGTATCTCATTAGTTGTTTCTTGTTAACCCGGTGATCCTAGAGGGGCGAAATTAAACTAATAGGAAAGCGTAGTTTCCGTGCCTTGAAATGGTATATCCGGTTCCCTTGTTGATCACATTTAACACATGAGCTACTTGGTTACCTAAATGCTGAACAAGCGTCCATTTAACATCTACTAATCTACTACTCAAAATTAAAACGTTCTCAACTAACAAACGAAAATTAGTAGAACTGATGGCTCGTCGTTGTAATGCTTGAACAACCTGCAAAGAGTTGCTCTCAACTACAACCTTCGATCACCCTTGGTGCACAACTATCTTCACGCCCTCCAACACAGCTAATGCTTCAGCCACTCTTGGTTCCCACTCTGCAGTCAACTGAACCGACTCGCAAAACACCAACCCTCCTCTGCAGTCCCTAAAAATTAAACAACACCATGACCTGATCCATTCTCTCCCACTTTGCCTACATTCACATTTATTTTAAACCACCCCTCCTTCGGCAGCCTCCACTTCACCTCATGCAGCGTGCTCCTAACCACCGTCTCTTTACCCTTCACCAACGCAGCCTCCTGGGACTCTTTACACACTCTTAACGCATACTCCTAAGTCGAGTGTAGGCTATTAACTCTCCCTCCATTGAAGCTTTGCATCTCGAACTCCAGATAGCCTAGCACAAGGCTAGCAACAAGTCGACATCAACATCCCTAAACTCGTCAAAATAAGACTCCCATCTGTCCACAACATTGCGGCACCTTCGGGGGGACATGAGGGTCCAACGAAATCACCTCCCAAATGCTCTGAGCCAACCCACACTCATAAATAACGTGGAAATCAGACTCCTCCACATACACTATAAGCAGCGCTCATACTTCTCATTCGCTTGCTCAAACCAAGATGTGCAGGGATTGGACCAATACATGCCCTCCACCCAAACAGCTTAACCCGATGTAAGACCGAAGCACCCCATAATATCTTCCAGACCTCCTTCATTGAAAACGATGCCTCTTTGCAAAATTGCCACGAATCGTTACTAAGCAACTTATAAGCAGAACGAACCGAGTAACGACCATCATTCTCTAAAACCCAGCACAAAACATCATTCGGTAACCTATGGCTCAATGAAATAATCAAACACGATCAACTTCAAAGGGTGGAAACATTTGAGAAATAAGAGCTTCATTCCAAGTCTTAGAGATTGGATTAATAAGAGCCCCCACTTCCAAATTAACGTTGAACTCGCCTCTAGGAGATAGAATTTTCTGTGTCTGCGTTCCGGGGATCCAAGCATCAACCCATACTCTAATATATTCGCCATCACCTACTCTCCATCTTAACCTTCTCCTTAGCACCCATTTTACCTCCCATACGCCTCTCCAAGTATAGCTTAGATTTGAACCTAACTCGGACTCCATAAAAGAAGAACTAGGGTAGTAACGTGCCTTAATAATTTGATCAAGCAAGCTACCTGTACCCATAACCAATCTCCACGATCACCCAAGAACTTCCAATTAAACAACTTCACTTCACGGAAACCCAACCTACCTTCCATCTTAGGCTTGCAAAATTTCTATCAAGCTGCCCAGTGAATCTTCCTCTCTCCAAGGCTGCTCCTTGTGCCATTTGTGGCGGGAACGTTTGCACATTTGTGAGCATAACCTGCTGATAAGCGCTAGTTGCTTGGCAAATGGAGCTTAGATTTGACCATAGCCTGGAGTATTCCCATAATGAGGCGTACCAACCACAGTTGGTTGGTTAGGCATATAAGCGTAGGGTGTAGTAGGAATCCCAACCATATTTGGTTGGTTGAGTGGCACATATGCATGAGGTGAGTTGTTGTTGTTTGCAACAAAAGTACCTTGCCACTGTCCTCCTTGTGATGGTCTAGATTGATGCGTGTTGTCACCAATTTGTCCACCACCAATGGAATACGAAGGTTGATGATGCCCTGACGCCTAGTGCCAGCCTGGTTCCACACCCGTTGTCATTCCATCATTTCTCCTAATATTTCCATGATTACCCTCTCTAAGGCTCAAGGGTATTGCCCTTGTTTTCCCCTCATGGGAGGAAGTTTGTGGATCGGATCTCTAGTTTCAAGATGGGAGAAATGTACCCTTGGTGGGTAACCTATTGGAGGAGGATATGGCATTATGGCACGACTTCCTCGTGTGCTATTTAGTTGGACTTCTTCTAAGGCTTTAACCAACTTCTCGTTTTACTGATAGTGTTTTTCGACTAGTGCTTATAAGCAAGTAACTACTTCAGTATCGAGAGATTTAGACATTGCCGTGAAACTTGCACTCATAGTATTATTGATATCTACAAGTAGTATTCGATCAATTTGCCTAGAGTTAATCTCTCTATTCTCCTCACTTATCCTTTGGAGGATATCTGTAAAGACTCTGGCAGACTCATGTGCTAGAGGTCTGTAGTTAGAATCAAATTATTGTCTTTGACTCTCTCTGGCCTCTAATAATAAATGTTTTACTATTTCTGTGAACTTTCCATACAGTTGATTATGTATAAATCTACGACCATTACTACTTGGAGATGAGATTTCCCTTTGAGGAGTCTCTCTATTTGACTCATCCAGAACATGATGAATTGGTTCACCATTGTTCCCTAGTCTCTGATGGGATTGCACCACTGGTTTCCATTATTTCTTCGATAACGTGTGTCGCTATTTTTATGAAAACGACAATTATTGTTTTAGACGGTTAAATTGTAAAAAATATGAAGAAGAATTTTTTTTTAATTTGATTATGAATCTTTCCCCTCCCACTGTGGTCGCCAAAAAACTTGTTGGTGCAAAATCAGTTGGTTGACTTAGCAAACAAGTTAATGCACATCCAATAGTTTGATACTGAATGCCACAAGAGGCTTAGTCCTTGGGGGATACCGGTTTTAATTAGATAAAATCTTGCTAACGTACTTGGTTGTAATCTAATTGGTTAAACTACAACGCCAAATAAATTCAGGCGAAAAAATAATAAATAGAATAAGATGCAATAATTAATCTATTAATTATAGCCAGATATTTACATTCACATCACAAACTTTAAGAATAAATTTTACAACACATATGAGGATAGGCCAGGCTGAACAACTAAAGAGAAAACACGAAGATCATTACCTCCATGAGTTCTTGCTTCAACTGGAAAATTAAAGAACTTGTCACCAATACATATTCTAAATCTAGTGATGAACTGAACTATAACCCCCAAAGGGGGTTGGCTAGGCTAAGACTAGGCTACGCTAGAAAAGAGGTAATTTGCAAGTTGTTATGTGTTGTGTTAATTGTCTTCTGCTTGATTATCTTCCTTATATTTATAGACCAACGTGCTACGTAACTTCCATGCATCTTTGGAGGGAAAACATTTGAATCAACGCTGAGTAATGTTGCGCACATTATTTCTTATGTGAACTTATCTCGTGATCATTCTCTCAATTGCTTGTACCCTTGTCTTTCCTTGACTTTCATATCCTGAAAATATTGATTGACTTTAACCTTCATTGACTTTCTGTCGTGGGCGTTATGTTATGAATGGGTCTTCATATTAGAATAGAAATTAAACCTTTTGAGGTCTAATACAATGTACCCTAATAAATCCTGTCATGCATCTAAAAATAGTAGTAACACTATTAGAGAAGCATAATTCTACAAGAACAACACACAAGTCTCTAAACTATTCAAAAATTGAGACCAAGATTAGGCAGTTTCAAACAATAAAATTATTGATCTGTTCATAATACCTATAGAATTTATAATTCTAACATTTGTGTTTTGAAAACAGAACCATTGCAAGTTTAAGTTTTGGGTAAAAGAAGTGAAGTACCATTGATGATCAAGAGTAGCAACAAGAACCATTGCAAGTTGAAAAAAAAAAAAAAAGTAAAAGGTACTTCTTACTATATTAATATGTGATTTGTTTGTTTGTTGAATTCACAACTACAAAAAATTTATGTGTCAATATATATAAAACCCTTAAGTGAGAAAGACAATTACTAATACTCAAAATTTGCACTCCCAGACTCGATATTATTGCCTGTCAATATCGAGACTGTAAATTTTCTTATAAACTTATACAAAAAAAAACTACATATCTTCAATAAGATCATTAAATTTCCACTAATGTATACGGAAATTATCTCCATTTTTAAAAAATGGGGTTCCAAATAATCAAGTAAACCAACAAAGAATATAGCCCATCAGAGAACTTACAAATCAACAAATATTCAAAAAAAAAAAATTAAGCAATTCCAAATTTTGAATAATTGTTAATGCCAAAAATTTAAAACTGAATTTAATGCTAAATTTTTAATAGAGATAATTTGTAAGTTTATACAGATTTCACACTCAAATTAGAGAATCCACAACTACCAAATTTATTATTTTATTCCTTAACTATCTCAAATGACTCACAAATCAAAAACCCAATATAAAATACCGATCAGTTTAAAAAAAAAAACTTGTTTTGGGAGGAATTGAGATTAGAAATGTGAATTGCGTCTGTTTTAGAGTTTAACGACATTTAGATGAACTAACGGTGCAATAAGGTGATGGTTATGGTGGTCAAAGGGACGACATAGAGGCAGATGAGTGTGCTAATGCAACGGCGGCGGTGATCGACATTGTTGCTTCAACACTACAAATGTAGTGTTATGCTTGAGGGGTTTCTGTGGCAGGTAAAATATGTCGTGGCTTTAGGAGATCTTGAGAAGGTGTGGAGTGGTGGTGTTGGGGATTGGGGAAATGATCATAAGGCATGCATGGTGGGAAGTGCTTGGTGTGGTGGAGGAAGGGAAGAGATACATAAGGGAAGAGGATTCTAAGAGTAGAGTAGGAGCTCAGTGTTGCAATTTAAGAAAATACAATATTTATGCAATATTTTTTTTTTTGGTAAGAAGAAGCGGCCCGGACCCCGCTCAGGTCCTAATAGGACCGACACTTTAAGAGAGGGGGGATGATAAGGGAAATCCCACTCTCAAAGTGCTCCTAGTGGGGATTGAACCCCCAACCTTGAAGTTGGAAGGCTCTCTCCTTTCCACTAGACCAAGCCTTGCTTGGTAATATTTATGCAATATGGTCGAAGAGATGTGATAGGCAGAGGAGTACGCAATATGTATTTATAGGATTTTGGTGGATAATTTATGAGTTTCTCCTATAAGAGATTGCCTATTTTTAAATTAAAAGTAGGTAATCGTAAGCTCAATATTAAAAAAGAGAATTAGCTCAATAGTGACTAGGATAATTTCTTTTGATAACTAGTTTAAATCATTTAATGACTAGGTCTACTTTTATATTAAAATTAGACCGTCTCTTTTAATAACTTTTGTTAAATTATTTGGTGCTCTTGATTCTTGAGAGAAGAATTAGGATTTTGAGAGTGGTCCTTGTTGTTTTTTGAGGGATTTAGAGACTTGAGGCCTGAGGGTCAAGGAGAGAGAGGCAAAGGATTTTGAGAGAATCAGAAAAGGGGATGCTAATTAGGAGTTGAAGTGTTGAGAGTTAGTATATACGTGCATATCGATTAGCAATTAAAAGAAATCTTTATATATTTTTTTTCTAAAAGATAAATCTTTGTATCTTAGTATTTGGTAAAGTCAAAAGTTTAAGATGTTATCTCAATAAATTATACCAAAAGAAGGATATCATATTCATACCTTCACAAATTCTTATATACAGCCGGTCACATAGAAATTTCGCATGTGGCCGACCCATATATAAGGCCCAAGTACACATAAAACCCCTCGTACACTTCAGATCGTCAACATCAATGATATTCTCCTCATGCAGCACTTTCTCTCTCCTCCATTCTTACCATCACCATGAGAGACTTCCATTAAAGCTACAATTTACACACTCATCCGACCTCCCCCATTCCACGTTATCATCATCAACCCCTTGATCTCCTATTCCCACCACTTAGATCGTTAAAGTTAGATGTCGATTAAAACTGCAATTTACACTCGAACACGCTTTTGAAGATTCCCAATTTTCATCTGCTGGAACTTTTTATGCTAGTTTAAACTCATGGGTTGTGAACTTTTTATGCCAGTAACCCCAATTTTCGTTGGGTTGTTGATTGTTGGGTAAAATGATCAGTTTTGTTTTATATGAAGAATATTTTATGGGTTTCTAAGGGTTCATTGAAAATTTGAGCAAGGAGCAGGTTAGTGGAAGCTAAGGATGACGAGTAGGGAAAGGGAGAAGGACATGTGACTAACCCCTTCATTCATACTGGCTAGTAATTAACCTCATCTAATTATATGAGTAACCTTAATTTTTCACAAAATTAAAGTAATGACATTTATTCAAAAGAGTTATTTCATTCATTCTTATGAGTGATGTCATTTATTCATATTAGTAACCCTAATTGTTCACACAAGTAACTGATATTTATTAATACGAGTAACCTCATTCGTTCATAACAAGTAACCCCATTTATTCATACCAGTAACCCCATATAATCATATGAATAATTCCATTTTGTTCACAGAATAAGTGACCCGATTTTGTTTATAAGAGTTACACCTTCTATTGTCACACGTAACCTTAAATATTATATGAGTAACCTCACTTATTTTTTGGAATAACTTTATTTAATCCTATGAGTAACCTATTTTAATCATATAAGTAATATAATTTATATATATCAAAACCTCATTTATTCATACGAGTAATCCCAAATGTTTATAAAAGTAACCTATGTATCAATATGAGTAACCTTATTCATACGAGTAACTCCAATTATTCACAAAACTAGCCTCATTTATCAATACAAGTAACCTCATTTATTTATATGAGTAACCTCATTTGTTTATAAGAGTACCCTCATTTAATAATACGAGGATGCTATTTAATCATACGAGTAACCCAAACTGTTCACAAAAGTAACCTCATTTATTCATATGAGTAGCACCATTTATTCATACGAGTAGCCTCATTCGTTCACATGATTAACTTCATTTAATTATGGTAATCTTATCTAATCATATGAGTAACCCCAATTATTCACAAAAGTAACCCCTTTTTTCAAACGAGTAACCTCATTGATTCATAAGAGAAAAATGATTAGTATTCCCTTTTGTAATAAAAGTAACCACATTTGTTCACAAGAGTAACTCCCTTTCATTGCTAAGAGTAACCCTATTTATTCATACTAGTAACTCCATTTAATCATATGAGTAACCTCATTATATCCCCTAAAAAACCTGATTTTGTTCACATAAGTAATCCCGTTTTATTCACATTAGTAACCTCAATTGTTCATACAAGTAACCCCCACTTATTAATACGAGTAACCTCATTCATTTGTAAGGACTAACCCCATTTATTCATACTAGTAACCCCATTTAATCATATGAGTAACCTCATTTTCTTCATATAAGTAACCCCATTTTATTTGTATCAGTAATCCCAATTGTTCATACAAGCAACCCCCACTTATTAGTACGAGTAACCTCAGTCGTTCATAAGGAGTAACCCCATTTATTCCTACTAATAAACTCATTTAATCATATGAGTAACCCTATTTATTCACATAGGTAATCCCATTTTACTTATAAGAGTAACCACATTTCTTTATAGGAGTGACACCCTTTTACTGTTAAAAGTAACCACATACTCATACAAGTAACTCCATCTGTTCATAAGAGTAATTCCAGTTGTTCATAAGGTATAGTGTGTAAGGGTCAACTTCAAAAGGTCATATCTCACAGCACACTTAATATTTTGGGAAGATTCAAGATGGAGATGAAATTTGGCTCGATAGCTTTCTAACGCTTGGTCTAAGCTCGATTTCGATGATAAACAATTGAGATATAACCATTTGAAAATGAGCTGGCGGGCTGACCGGGTGTCGCACGCGCGGCCACACCTGTAATTTTGCGTGTGGCTGGCCACATGCCATACGCACTGTTATACCATAAATTGATTCTACTTTACTATGTTTGGGTTTGGTTTCGGGCTTTGTTTACTATTGTGTTCTTCGTTATTGATTCTAACTAGATTTGAAGTCCGTGCGTTGCACGAATTGTTGTTTATGATATTTTTTGCAATTTTTTTGTTAACATAGTTGGTTTTGTGTTACTGTGAAATGAGATTTTTCAACTCCATTATATTTAGATACTCCCTCCATTCTTTTTCTATTGCAACAATTACCACTTTACGTAGTTTCATCTATTGGAACCATTACACTTTTTGTATAAAAAACAACTATAGTGGACAATATTGCCTTCATTTTATGTTAATAAAATCATCATTAATTACTCAAATCGCCTCATAAAGTTGCATTTATGTCATAAATCTAGGTGCTATTGTTCTAAATAGTTGTGATATGACAAATTATTAGTATTAGAAAAAATTAATTAAAGACATTTACAAAATAAAAAATTATCGAAAGGGATTATAGACATGTGAAAGTATTAATGTCAAAAATGAGTTAATGGGATAGTTAAATTAACAAAAAGGAAAAATTATCGGGAATAAGTCAACCTTTTCGCGGTCTTCTTTTAATAAGTTAAACTTTAGATAATCCAAGAATAAGTTAACCTTATGGGGGTATCCGCTTCTAACAATTTCAGGTGACCGATGACCTGAAGAATAGGTAATTTTTTTATATTTCATTTTTTTTCTTTTCACTCCTACCATTCTTCAACCTCCTTCCTTTCCCTTTTTTCGGCCACCACCCTCGTTCTCCTTGCTCCCTTTTACGGCCACCATTTCCCCATTTCCCCTTCCTTTAATCCCCTTTTTCGGCCACCACCCTCATTCCCCTTGCCCTCCTTCCATTTCTCTTTTTCGGCCACCACATCCATTCCCCTTACTAACCTTCCTTTTCCCTTTTTCGGCCACCACCCTCATTCCCCCTGCTCCCCTTCCATTTCCCTTTTCCGACCACCACATCCATTTCCCCTACTAACCTTCTCTGTTCCAACCACCACGCTCCCCCATTATCTTTGCTTTCCCTTTTCCGGTCACGAAGACCACGAGGGAACACCACGCACCCCCATTACTCTTGCTTTTCCTTTTCCAGCCACGAAGAGGAGGAGGCAAGGTGAGATGCGGTGGCTCGGGACTTGCGCACTAGGGGTTTGGGTGGCATGGGCTGCGTGTTTGTCGCAAAATGAGGTGTTAGTAGTGTAGAGGGAGTAGGTGTTAGTAGAGGTGGGGAGGGGGTTTGGGTGGGAGGGTTGGCGTGGTGTTAGCAGAGGTAGGAAGGGGTGGGGAGGGGGTTTGGGTTGGGGGGCCGTGGTGTTAGCAGTGGTGGGGAATGGGTAGTTTTTTTAATTTTAATTTTTTTAGTTTAATTATCATTTAGAATCAAAAGAAAATTAAAACTGAAAATCAAACCAATCAAAGTATGACACGTGACCTACAATAATAGCTTGTTTATCTGTTGAACTTGTTAAAAGCGGATACCCCCACAAGGTTGACTTATTCCAGGATTATCCAAACTTTAACTTATTAAAAGAAAACCGTGAAAAAGTTGACTTATTCTCTACAGTTTTTCCTAACAAAAATGGGTAATCATCTCTATTCTATATGTACTCCTGAGTTTTTGGAGTCCACCCTTAATTACTTAAATACCAACTCCTAACAAATACTACAACTCCCGCGGTCTTGGAGGGTTGGAGGGTGAGTAACAGTGAATGGTGGATTGGTGGTCGGCGGTGGCATGTTTTAGGGAGATCTTGATGGCTTGGAGTGTAGTGGCGTTACACAGGAGGGCAGACGTGTGAGAGAGCAGGCGTGAGAGAGGAGGTATGAGATTTCTCATATGAGAGAGGACGGAATTCTAGGATTTGGTAGAATTTAGAAGCATATATAGTTGTCAATGTACTATTAGATGTACAATTATTTATCAATTGCGATATTCTAGTACGATGGATCATGAATTAGATGCCACATGGTTGCTTGGTTTGATGCAAGCTCTTATTGCTTTGATATACATGCTATTTTGTTGTAAAAGAGAGCGAATGGCCTAGGCTCTAAAAGTTCAAGTTTGTGTTTAATTGTTACCATTTTGTAAAAAATTGGCAGGCTGGCAGCTAACAAATTTATTACATGCTTATATCTCTATTATATATTGAAATTATACTATCGACCTAATTGTGAGTATTATAAAGCTAGTAAACACACTAAGTACGAATCACCACTTCACTAATAAACACTAAAAAAATGTTTTTCTTTAACAGAACTTGGTACATAATATACTTTACTTGACTAAAATCATTGAATATATTTTTCAATATCAATTAAATTGCATAAACATAGATATATGAAGTAGAGTAAAATATTGAATCAAATAATTCATAGCAAAGAGAATCTCTATTCGATATTACGTCACTTAAATTGCATCAAAAGAAGCATATCATCCCTTAAACACTAGATATTTCATTTCTATCTTTGTTATTATATTATTACAGAATATGTTTTCCCTATATAAATTTTATAATTAATTTTTCTAAAGATTAATACTCGATGTAATTACGCAAATTAAAATTCAACAATAATTTCATATGTATCGCGTGCATATAAGGCTAGTGGATTTTATCTAAATTCCGATATTAGATTTTGGAAAAAAAAAACTTTGCATCTTGTAGGAGGCGAAATTGATTAAATTAGTATTGTTCTTCTTAGTAATGAGCAAGAGTTAGCTTATTTCGTTAGGTTGTCTTTTGATTTTGAAATTTATTTATCACAAATACTTTTTAACACCTTATAATCGATAATAGCGCAACCTTATTACTCTCCCAGAGAATTAGATACAACTTTAACAAGAATTTCCTCAAAAGCTTCTCTATCACTTATCACAACTTACTTTTGTACATTGAGAGACTAATTTGCGAAATTGACTAGTTATCCAGTCATACAACAACTCGTCTAACATATTCATTTTTAAAAATGCAATTTTCTCGAGTTATTTAATTATCAAAGATCACTAATCATCTGCAAGACTTAGGAAGTAGCTATGATTTTTGAGTTTCCAGAAAAAAATACCAATGTCTTTTTCTGAAGAAACCTGTGCAATATCAGGTTTCATTCCTTGATGAAATAAAGAAGGAAGAAAAAGACTTGGAGGCACAACAGTGATGATTGGGGCTCTCAACCCTAAAAGGATTCTACCTACTTTTATATATACACCTTGCACTTCACTACAGTCCAAGAAAGGACAATGCATCACCAATACAGCTCACAACAAAGGAAATAACACCTAATATATAGTTTAACAAGAAAAATAAAACTACTGAAAATACTAACAGCTAGAAACTAATTACAGAATAATTACAGAGTAGTTATGCACATATTTCTACACCCCCCTTCAAGTTGGACTTGGGGCAAGGAAACAAGTCCCAACTTGGAAGATAAAAAAGCATGTTGATTCCCTGAGAGAGATTTGGTGAGAAGGTCTGCCAATTGGAGGGAAGTTTTTACATGAGCAATGGTGATGAATCCACTCTCAATGTTTTCTCTGATGTAGTAACAATCCAGCTTGAGGTGCTTTGTTTGCTCATGGAAGGCTGCATTGTGAGCTATATACTCAGCTGATTTGTTATCACAGAAGAGAGGAACTGGGGTGGGAAGAGTGATGCCTAAATCTTTAAATAGACCAGCAACCCAAGCAAGTTCACTAGTGGTTTGAGACATGCTTCTTAGTTCAGCTTCACAGCTAGATTTAGACACCACCTTTTGTTTCTTTGTTTTCCATGAAATTAAAGAAGAGCCTAGGAACACACTGTACCCAGTAAGGGATCGCCCACTATGCAGACAACTTCCCCAATCTGCATCACTATACCCATAGAGGTGATGCTCAGTCTTACTAGGATAGAAAAGCCCAAGATCAAGAGTTCCCTTTAGGTACTTCACCACATGTAGAGCAGCTTGAAAATGTGGCTTTCTTGGAGAGCTCAAATATTGGCTTAACTGATGTACAGAGAAAGAGAGGTCAGGTCTAGAAAGATCTAAGTACAACAACTTGCCAATAAGTCTTCTATAGGGTTCAGGGTCTTCTAATAGCTCTCCTTGATCAGTAGAGAGTTTGATTCCTTTGGGGAAAGGAAAAGTGACAACATAACAATTTTCCATCCCTGCATCCTTCACTATATCAATTGCATATTTTCTTTGATTGATCATAGTGCCTTTGCAATTCCTAGCAACTTCAATCCCTAGGAAATATCACAACTTTCCTAAGTCCTTGATGGTGAAAGCTCCATCAAGAGAACTAGCTTCATTTGAGCAATACTGTCTTCATCATCTCCTGTTAGCAGTAAATCATCCACATACACTAAAATCATGCAACATTTGTGGCCCTTGTATCTAAAAAACAAGGAGTGATCTCTCGCACATTGCTTGAAATCATGTCCCAACAACACCTTTTTGAGTTCTAAGTTCCAGCATCTGGAGGCTTGTTTTAACCCATACAAGCTTTTCTTGAGTTTGCAAACTCCCCAGTTGGTAGGACTACATTAGCGTACTTATCATGGAGGATTTGGTATTTGGGTGTCTGAGGAAGGTGAATTAAGGCTAACAGAATTTGGTAGGGTTCCTCACTGACCCATGGCTCCCAGTCAAATGCATTAATACCACTGGCCTCAACAATATCATCTATAAAATCAGGGACCGTTTTTCCTTCCAAAAGAAGTTCTTCAGAGTAATACATGTCCCTCATATGGTTAATCATCTGTTAACAAAATTACTCATTAAAAGAAATATAATACACATAATACTACTATTTGCTGGCCAATGCAGCATGACCTCTTTGTTTATCCCATACATAGGGAATAACATAAATTTTTTCCTCTACTTCCAAGAACAATCATATAAAAGTAAAAAGAATTGAGATATTACAAGAATATCATAAGAGTAATACTAATATATGATAACTAAATATAGTTCAAGATTTGTACTAGATGCACCACTTTGGCTTAAAATATTTATTTAAAAAAAAATCATAATTTTTTTTTAAAGTGTACTTGATTTCAAGATATAGAATAGCCAAGGTGATTATAGCTCCCAGGTAAGGAAGTTACCCACAGCGTCGGGGAGAGCCTTCCTAATCCTAGACAGAGCTTGTCACCCCAACATATCTACACCCTTCATCTTTCCAAATAAAATTATAAATATATATATAGCTTTTTGTGGCACTAGCAAGATGCATCTATACAAATCGTCAAAAAGAAAACAATTAATTTAACAAAAAACAATTTAGAATGCAAATGCGAAACTCTATATGCCCATCTTATGTCTACCCATCAATTTTAATGTTCAACTTTTATTTTTCAAAACCTGAAAAACTGATACCACTTTGTAACACCCCCAAATTACTCACTTTTAAATAGATAATTTAATAAATAATATTTGAGTAATTTAGGAGTATTACCGCCACGTGACTACCACGCTTTCGGCAACCAACTACTAACTAACCAAAATAACTTGCAGCGGAAGACTTTAACCAAAAATAATAATACTTCTTTATTAATAAAAGTAAATATTGTCTCAAAACTCAAAATAAATGAAACATTCTAATCTAGGTGAAGATCCCCTTCCTAGTATGCTCCCATGCACATCCAAAATTCACCTGCAAATCTGCTTACCAAAAAGGTAAACAGGGCAAAGCCAAATAGGAAAAAGAAAATACGCGTCAGTATAAAACTGAGTACGAAATGTACTAGATAAGTAACACATTTGTTAGTTCGTCATAATTTTTCATTTCGAAAACTCCATAACCAAAAATTCAAGAATAACTCTTTAAGAATAAACTATTTTCAAACACTTAATAATAATTCAAGAATAACATTTTAAGAACAAACTCTTACCAAACACTTGAATAATAATTCAAGAACAACAAGAACAAACTCTTTCCAAACACTTGAATAGTAATTCAAGAATAACCTTTTTAAGAATAAACTCTTTCCAAACAACTTGGATTAAAAATAATCCTGAAAACAATTCCTCTTCTTATCTCCCCTTCTATTTTGCTAAGTGTGCACACCCCCCAAGCTAGTCATCCCATCACGGAGCTATATCAAGGGGTAACTATAATTGCCAACAAGTGGACTTTGAATCTCTTGATATTAATCAAGCGGAAATAATAATAATATGACTTGTAAGTCATGAATAAACCTCCTTTCCTCATAAACAACTTTTTGAACATTCAAAGTTCATAAAAACCAATCAACCTTTCCTTGTAAAAATAATTTAATTTTCCAAAAAGGATAACAAAACTTCTATATAAAAGATTGATAATATCATTCCTTCTTTTCACTTTCAAGAGTGAATAATAAAACATTGTAACCATTTTAAACCAAATTTCTAAACCAATCCAACCAATAAAATCAATAAACAACTTTATCATATAAACCACATTTTAAAAGATCTAGCTACATAACGTACCTTGATCTTGCACAAAAAGTATACTAGTATCTCCACTTAGTCTTAATCTTGAACGATCTCCTAACAAACCAATAATAAAAATCTAATAAGTAACTTATCACATGAACTTAATCATGAATGTAAACATGAATAACCTATCATGAGCATAATATTTTTGAGTAAGAAACATGGAAAATCTTTTTCTTTTCTTAACCCAAAGAGAATTAGAACTTGAATAAGAAATATAAAACTAGAATAGATAAGAAGAGAAAGAAGAACCTTGAAGTATGGATTCTCCAAAGTTTTTGTGTGGAAAAATGGCTAAAGTGTGGGGTATTTATAGGAGTAGAATAGGTAGAGTACTTAATTTTGAAAATTAAAGAGTTTGTAACCTTCACCATAAATTAGGAGATTAAACCAAGATTTGTAACCTTCATCATAAATTTGGAAAAACAAAACTCCCCCATTTACTTCACAATCCCGTCAAAAAAAATGGCCTAAAAAAAAAATTTTTTTTTTTTTTTTTTTTGTTTTTTTTGAATAATTTTGACTAGGATTTAAAACCAAAAGTTTAACAAATCCAATTTTGGCGCCATCTTCCGCCAAAATAATTTAAAACGAGTGAAATTGCTAAAATACCCTTTGCTTAAAATATTTATTTTAGAAAATAAATATTTTAATTAATAAATAAATACTTGAAAATATGGGGTATTACAGTCTAACCCCCTTAAAAGAAGTTTCGACCTCGAAACTCAAGACAAAAAGTCATAATCACTTTCCAAAAATTGGATTAAAATTTAAAATTGTAGTTTCTAACTCAAATGCTCATGTCTAAAATGCATATAATGACTCAAAAATATGCTAAAATGTAATAACTATAGTAAAGCGCGAAACTCTATCGCATTCTACCCCCTTAAAAGGAGTTACGACCCCGTAACTCGACAACTAACCTCGGAAAACAACGCCGGATATTTCTTGCGCATATCCGCTTCTGCTTCCCATGTTGCTTCCTCAGTCTGATGGTTTGACCATAATACTTTGACTAATCTTACATCCTTAGTCCGAGTACTTCTAACTTTACTATCAAGGATTCTTACAGGTCTTTCCTCGTAAGTCAAACTATCATCTAATTCAATGGTCTCAGGTTGCAGCACATGAGACACATCCGGAATATACTTCCTTAACTGAGATATATGGAAAACATCATGGACTCGACTTAAATCATTTGGCAAATTCAACTTATATGCCACTTTCCGATCTTCTTTAACACCTTATATGGCCCGATATACTTTGGCTTAACTTTCCTTCTTCCCAAATCGCATCACCCCTTTCATTGGAGATATTTTCAACAATACCTTCTCCCCAACCTGAAACTCTTCATCCCTTCGCTTCAAATCAGCATAACTCTTCTGCCGTCTTGAGCTGCTTTGATCTTTTCTTGAATCACTTTCACCTGCTTCACCGTCTCTTCGAGGAACTCGGTCCAAGCACCACGTTTCACTAATATCATTCCAGCAGACTGGACTTCTACACTTCCGACCATACAAAGCCTCAAACGGAGCCATACCAATACTTGCATGATGACTGTTGTTGTAGGAAAATTCTATTAAATCCAAGAAATCCTCCCACGAACCCTGATACTCCATAACACAAGATCGCAACATATCTTCTAAAGTCTGAATTGTTCGTTCTGTTTGCCATCTGTAGCCGGATGAAAAGCTGTACTCATTAACAAATTAGTACCCAAAGCCTTCTGCAAACTCTGCCAAAAGTTGGACAAGAATCGTGAATCACGATCGAAACAATGTCCTTAGGCACACCATGATATTTCACCACCCACTTCACATATGCTTTAGCCAATTGATCCATCGACCAAGTATTCTTCATAGGTATGAAAGTTGCAGATTTAGTTAGACGATCTACCACTACCCAAATTGTATCATTTCCAGCCTTAGTTCTTGGTAATGCAGACACAAAATCCATTGATATAGAATCCCATTTCCAACTCGGAATATCCAGAGGTTGAACCTTCCCTTGCGGCCTCTTGTGCTCAAACTTGACCTTTTGAATGTGAGACACTTAGCCACGAACTCTGCTACCTCTCGCTTCATGTTTGGCCACCAGAACATTTTCTTCATGTCCTTATACAACTTATCACCACCTGGGTGTACTGAATAAGGTGAGCTATGAGCTTCTTCCATTAATTTCCGCTTCAACTCTTCTCTATTACTTGGTATACACCACCTCCCTTGAACCGAATACTCCATCATCGGCTATCTGGAAATCCGACACCTGACCATCCCGGATCTTCTCTCGAATCTTTTCTAATTTTCATCCTTTGATTGACCCTCCCTAATCTCATCATAGATTGAGGGTTGAATCGACAAAGAACCCAATAATTCTTCCCACCGCCTTCTTCTAGTACCTCCAATGACATTTTCTGAAACTCGACACATAACTGACTTGGCAGCACCATTGCATTAACTGAATGACTCGACTTTCGACTCAATGCATCAGCAACAACATTAGCTTTCCCTTCATGATACTGGATCTCAAGATCATAATCCTTGATCAACTCCAACCACCTCCTCTGCCTCATGTTCAACTCCTTCTGAGTGAAAATATACTTTAAGCTCTTATGATCCGTGTACAACTTACACGTTGCCCCATACAAGTAGTGTCGCCATATCTTCAAAGCAAACACTATTGCAGCTAATTCCAGATCATGGGTTGGATAATTCACCTCATATGGTTTTAACTGCCTAGAAGCATAAGCGATGACCTTCCGGTTCTGCATCAATACACACCCTAACCCAAATTTCGAAGCATCACTATAAACATCATACTGCTGGCTTTCATCAGGTAGAGCCAAAACGGTGTTGTAGTCAACCTTTCCTTCAACGCCGAAAAAGCTTCCTCACACTCTGGAGTCCAAACAAACTTACATTCTTTCTTCATCAGGCTAGTCATTGGTCTCGATATCTTTGAGAAATCCTTTACAAATCTTCGATAGTAACCAGCTAACCCAAGGAAACTCCTTATATCAGACACCGTCTTCGGTGTTGGCCATTCGCGCACCGCTTGAATCTTAGTAGGATCCACCGAAACTCCTTCCTTTGAGATAACATGTCCTAAATAAAAATGCAACCTCATCCAACCAAAACTCACACTTAGGGATCTTGGCGTAAAACTTATGCTCTCTTACGGTGGACAACACTTCCCTCAAATTCAGTTCATGACTCTCCTATCCTTTGAATATATCAAAATATCATCTATAAACACAACCACATATTTATCCAAGTATGGCCTGAAAACCTATGCATCAAATCCATGAACACTGCAGGTGCATTAGTCAGACCAAACGGCATCACTGTAAACTCATAGTGACCATAACGCGTCCTAAACGCAGTCTTAGGAATATCACCCTCAGCAATCCTCAATTGGTGATAACCTGACCTTAAATCTATCTTCGAGAAAATCCCGCTCCTTTCAACTGGTCAAATAAATCATCAATTCTCGGAAGCGGATACTTATTCTTGATCGTCACATTGTTCAACTCCCGATAATCAATGCACAACCTCAAACTACCATCCTTCTTTTTCACGAACAATACAGGTGCACCCCAAGGAGACGAACTAGGTCTTATATACCCTTTTTCCAACAACTCCTCCAACTGAACTTTTAACTCTTTCATCTCAGCTGGAGCCATTCTATACGGAGCCTTTGAAATAGGTCCGGTTCCTGGCATTAAGTCTACGGTGAACTCAAGATCCCTAACCGTGGCAACCCGGTATCTCTTCAGGAAACACATCAGGAAACTCAGATACGACTGGAATCTCCCTATTCTCATCTTCCTTTTCAATCCTCTGAACCCACATAAGAATAACGGACACCCCTTCTTCACATAAGATTGAATTCTCATCGCAGACACTATCTTCATTCCCTTCTCCTTCCCAAGCTTCCTATAAGTCACCCTTTCTTTCTTAGGACCGACTAAGGACACCTTCTGGGCCTCACAATCAATATGAGCCTTGAATCTTCCCAACCAATCCATCCCCAAAACCACATCGAGGTCTGACAAATCAAACTCAACTAAGTCGGATGGAAAGTTCACCCCAACTATCACTAAAGGTACTTGACTATGCAACTTAGTACAATTAAACATTTCCCCTGATGGCAATGCAATTTCCAAAGAAATCGACACTGGACTGCTTAACTGGAGCTTGTTTACTAAAGTGCTAGAAATAAATGAATGAGATGCTCCTGAATCAAATAACACTTTGACAGACAAGGAATTAATGAAAAAGGTTCCAACTACTACCTCAGAAACATTCTGAGCCTCACGGCGGTTCATGACGAAAACTCTGCCTTTAGACTGATTTCCCATCCCTGGTTTAACACCAGCATTGGAAGAAGCTAACTTCTGTTGATCATTCTGAGGTGCCTTACTACTCGGGTCAGGTTTGACTGCAGGTTCTCCACCAGCTTTTCTAAAGCACTCATATTCACGGTGCCCCAATTTCTGACAATAATGGCATGTCACCAAGTTGCCTTGACAATCTTTTCCAGGGTGGTTCTTATCACACCTTTTGCAGAAAAAGGTTCTCTCAGCTTTCTTCCCATTCCCTTGTTCCCATTAGGCTTCCGACTAGGGTACCTATTTTCTTTCTCAGTTTGGTTAAATCCACCATTGGGCTTAGGCTTCTTATCTCCAATTTGTTGGTTCCCATTGTTGTTATACTTCCTCTTTTCCCCAGAGGAAGTCCCTTCAATCTCTCTTCCTTTAATCCCATATAAGTGAGCAGCTCTACCATAAATTTCATCAAGAGTCTCAAAAGTTACTCCTCCTAGCTTACTTTGGAGAGTTAAGGTTAACCCTTGCTCAAACCTTTGGGCCTTTAAAGTCTCAGATGGTACTATCTCAGGTGCGAACCTCATCAACTCCAAAAATTTGCTATAATACTCATTAACAGACATAGTCCCCATTCTCAGATTGGTGAACTCCATAGCCTTTTGCTTCCTTAAGTACGCAGGATAAAACTTACTCCTCAGGGCTTCTTTAAACTCGTCCCACCCAAAGTTCGGATCCTCTAAAAGATCATCTTTTCGTTGTTTCCACCATGGTCTGCCTCATCTCTCAAATAATAAACACATTATTAACTCTAAGGTTTTCAGGGCACACTATGGCATCAAAAAGCTTATCAAATTCTCGGATCCAGTTTTCTAAGCTAGCTGGGTCCTCTTTCCCATGGTAAGTCGGAGGTTTGACAGCTGCTACCCTCTTAAAGACCTCACCAAAACTATCAGTCTCACTCTGCTTGGTTTCTTGATTAGCTATCACTTGAGTGATGTTTTCAGTGATCTTTGCTAGCCTTCTAACCATAGAACCATACTCCTTCTCCTTCTTTCTGCCATTCTGCTAGGAGTAAAAGTGTTTGAGTAAATATACATATATAAACATTCAGAGAATAACTGTCTATCTACCAAATAATTCAATAAATAACCATGTCATATAACTAGTTCAAAATATAGCAATCACATATTTCGTACATCACGGCCAAATATGAGGCCTTATTCATAACAACTACTAGAACATTTGAGTGTATCAAAATATTCTTAAGACAACTAGGCCGTTTCATGGCCGAAACAAAACTATATATTCCTTTGGTTACTGGAGACTTCAAACTCTGGGTAGCCGCCTCAATAACATTCTCCAACTCGTCAATAGCCATTAATTCATATTGGCCTGGGTATTCTCGAGGGGTATATTTGGGCTATCAGGCTCAGATGAACCTTCATATCCCATGCTATCAACTGAAGAAATTGTGGATACTGGGCTAGGTAGGTCAATATCAATGGCATCCCCACCCCTTTGGGCTCCATCTATTTCTATATACATTAACTCGGTGCCAAAATGAAGAATAGTGGCTAACCAAACTCCCTGGAACTCATGATTATCTCTGTTCCACTCCCCAGTTGGTAGGACTACATTAGCGTACTTATCATGGAGGATTTGGTATTTGGGTGTCTGAGGAAGGTGAATTAAGGCTAACAGAATTTGGTAGGGTTCCTCACTGACCCATGGCTCCCAGTCAAATGCATTAATACCACTGGCCTCAACAATATCATCTATAAAATCAGGGACCGTTTTTCCTTCCAAAAGAAGTTCTTCAGAGTAATACATGTCCCTCATATGGTTAATCATCTGTTAACAAAATTACTCATTAAAAGAAATATAATACACATAATACTACTATTTGCTGGCCAATGCAGCATGACCTCTTTGTTTATCCCATACATAGGGAATAATATAAATTTTTTTCCTCTACTTCCAAGAACAATCATATAAAAGTAAAAAGAATTGAGATATTACAAGAATATCATAAGAGTAATACTAATATATGATAACTAAATATAGTTCAAGATTTGTACTAGATGCACCACTTTGGCTTAAAATATTTATTTTAAAAAAAAATCATAATTTTTTTTAAAGTGTACTTGATTTCAAGATATAGAATAGCCAAGGTGATTATAGCTCCCAGGTAAGGAAGTTACCCACAGCGTCGGGGAGAGCCTTCCTAATCCTAGACAGAGCTTGTCACCCCAACATATCTACACCCTTCATCTTTCCAAATAAAATTATAAATATAATATATACTTTTTGTGCACTAGCAAGATGCATCTATACAAATGTCAAAAAAAAAAAATTAAACTTAACAAAAACAATTTAGAATGCAAATGCGAAACTCTATATGCCCATCTTATGTCTACCCATCAATTTTAATGTTCAACTTTTATGTTTTCAAAACCTGAAAAACTGATACCACTTTGTAACACCCCCAAATTACTCACTTTTAAATAGATAATTTAATAAATAATATTTGAGTAATTTAGGAGCGAGTATTACCGCCACGTGACTACCACGCTTTCGGCAACCAACTACTAACTAACCAAAATAACTTGCAGCGGAAGACTTTAACCAAAAATAATAATACTTCTTTATTAATAAAAGTAAATATTGTCTCAAAACTCAAAATAAATGAAACATTCTAATCTAGGTGAAGATCCCCTTCCTAGTATGCTCCCATGCACATCCAAAATTCACCTGCAAATCTGCTTACCAAAAAGGTAAACAGGGCAAAGCCAAATAGGAAAAAGAAAATACGCGTCAGTATAAAACTGAGTACGAAATGTACTAGATAAGTAACACATTTGTTAGTTCGTCATAATTTTTCATTTCGAAAACTCCATAACCAAAATTCAAGAATAACTCTTTAAGAATAAACTATTTTCAAACACTTAATAATAATTCAAGAATAACATTTTAAGAACAAACTCTTACCAAACACTTGAATAATAATTAAGAACAACAAGAACAAATTCCAAACACTTGAATAGTAATTCAAGAATAACCTTTTTAAGAATAAACTCTTTCCAAACAACTTGGATTAAAAATAATCCTGAAAACAATTCCTCTTCTTATCTCCCCTTCTATTTTGCTAAGTGTGCACACCCCCAAGCTAGTCATCCCATCACGGAGCTATATCAAGGGGTAACTATAATTGCCAACAAGTGGACTTTGAATCTCTTGATATTAATCAAGCGGAAATAATAATAATATGACTTGTAAGTCATGAATAAACTTCCTTCCTCATAAACAACTTTTTGAACATTCAAAGTTCATAAAAACCAATCAACCTTTCCTTGTAAAAATAATTTAATTTTCCAAAAAGGATAACAAAACTTCTATATAAAATGATTGATAATATCATTCCTTCTTTTCACTTTCAAGAGTGAATAATAAAACATTGTAACCATTTTAAACCAAATTTCTAAACCAATCCAACCAATAAAATCAATAAACAACTTTATCATATAAACCACATTTTAAAAGATCTAGCTACATAACGTACCTTGATCTTGCACAAAAGTATACTAGTATCTCCACTTAGTCTTAATCTTGAACGATCTCCTAACAAACCAATAATAAAAATCTAATAAGTAACTTATCACATGAACTTAATCATGAATGTAAACATGAATAACCTATCATGAGCATAATATTTTTGAGTAAGAAACATGGAAAATCTTTTTTTCTTTTCTTAACCCAAAGAGAATTAGAACTTGAATAAGAAATATAAAACTAGAATAGATAAGAAGAGAAAGAAGAACCTTGAAGTATGGATTCTCCAAAGTTTTTGTGTGGAAAAAATGACTAAAGATGTAGGGTATTTATAGGAGTAGAATAGGTAGAGTACTTAATTTTGAAAATTAAAGAGTTTGTAACCTTCACCATAAATTAGGAGATTAAACCAAGATTTGTAACCTTCATCATAAATTTAGAAAACAAAACTCCCCCATTTACTTCACAATCCCGTCAAAAATAATTTTTTTTTTTTTTTTTGGTTTTTTGAATAATTTTGACTAGGATTTAAAACCAAAAGTTTAACAAATCCAATTTTGGCGCCATCTTCCGCCAAAATAATTTAAAACGAGTGAAATTGCTAAAATACCCTTTGCTTAAAATATTTATTTTAGAAAATAAATATTTTAATTAATAAATAAATACTTGAAAATATGGGGTATTACACAATGTGTGGACTTATCACATTTGTACCTATTTGCTTTACTCTTTTAGTACTTCCATCAGGAAGTCCTAACTTCATTTCTTTCTTTAAAAACCTCATTTCAGCAAATAAAGAATGACAACTTGCCATATGATCTGATGCACCCGAGTCTATTATCCAAGACTTCTCATTAAACAGATCATAGTAAGAATAAGCATTTGAAGTACATGCTATACCTGCTGAGGTACACGAGAAGCCTTTTGTACGTGAGCTGCTTGTGTCTTGCTGTTTGTTTTGCTTCATCATCATCATCACTTGTTGCACAATAGTGTTCACCATCTCTGTATCTTTTTTCTTTTCTTTATCATCTCTTTCTTCATCAAAATCAAAAGGAGTATCTTGTCCACTCTCACTTGAGGTATTTGCAACGTTTCGAGCATATCTCTCCCCTGGTTTAAGAGGGCTTGGAAACCACTGAGGGAAACCATTCTTCTGGAAGCAGCTGTCTTCTAAGTGCCCCCTCTTGTGACAATAATCACATTTCTTTCTCATTTTCTCCTCCTTTGTCTCTCTTTTCCACCCTTGTTTTCCTAGATTTACTCCTTGGACATTCTTCTTTTGATGCGGGTAGTTGTAGTTTTCTCTTCCTACAGCAAAACCACTAGCTTCATTCCCAAACTCAAGAGTCCCACATATCTCCTTCCGCTTTTCTACTTGCAACACCATTTGATGTGCTTTGTTTAAGCTAGGAAGAGGGTCCAAACCCACAATATTCTGCTTCAAATTATCATATCCGGAGTTCAACTTCATGAGAAAGTCTATCACTTATTTTTTTCATCTCTCTCGAGGAGTTTCTTCATGAAATCACATGAACATTTTCCTAGTGCACCACATGTACACTCTGGAAATCCCTCAAGACTGCCCAATTCATCCCAAAAACCTTTCCATCTCCCAAAATACTCACTCACACTCATGTTGTTCAGCTCAAAAGCATTCAGTTCTTTCTTGATCATGTACAACTGAGGTGCATTAGATTGACCATATCTCTCTTCCAATTCATCCCAAAACTCCTTTGCACTATTGCAAATCAACATTTGCTCAGCTATCTTAGCACTCACACTGGCGGTGAGCCAACATCTCAGCATAGAATTATTCCTATACCATTTATCATAGTTTTCAGCAGTAGATAAAGGTTTTGTTATCTTACCACTGATGAAACCCAACTTGTTCTTGGCGCCAAGAGACATCCTCACACTCCTACTCCAGTTGATGTAATTTTTTTCTATTGAAAATAATAGGTCCCAGAGCTGTATTAGATTGCTCCGAGCTTCCTAAATAATATGGATCGGCATAAGGTATTGTCTGTTGTTTTTCACTCTTATCTCCCATACTAAAGAATTTGTCAAGCTCGAAATCAAAATCTGAGGTCTCAATCTTGACACAAAAATATCAAAGATTTGATCTTTGATGAAAAGAAAAATGGGAAAGATTTCAGCTTTGACAACAGAAGAACAGCAAAAGAAAAAGAAATAATTTCAGAGAGCCTAACACCTAGTTAGCTCTGATACCATGAAGAAACCTGTGCAATATCAGGTTTCATTCCTTGATGAAATAAAGAACGAAGAAAAAGACTTGGAGGCACAGCAATGATGATTGGGGCTCTCAAGCCTAAAAGGATTCTACCTACCTTTATATATACACCTTGCACTTCACTACAGTCCAAGAAAGGACAGTGCATCACCAATACAGCTCACAACAAAGGAAATAACACCTAATATATACTTTAACAAGAAAAATAAAACTACTGAAAATACTAACAGCTAGAAACTATTTACAGAATAATTACAGAGTAATTATGCACATATTCTACATTTTCATTATGTATGAGTGCTTTGGATAATTCTGGCTAGGATTTATGTACACATTATAAAGATATAGAGGGATAAAGGATACCTTTTGACGAATACCCCTACTAGGGAATGATATAACTTTAGGAGAATCATCAACCAAAACTCAAAAAGATGTTGTCTTGATGCTTTATTCTACCATTTAATCCATTTTTTCATCAAAACCAAATTGTTTAGAAACTTCTAAGATGTAGTTCTACTCCAATCTATCATAACTTTTTTTCATGTCAAGTTTTAAATCTGTATATCGAACTATAACTTTACGATTTATAACTGAATAAAATGAAAAATCTAACTGACAATGAGCATATTATACTGAATGAATTTATCAGAGATAAAATATCCTTGAAGTGGATGGATAAGGTTTATGTCTATTGGCAATAATCTCAAAAATCATTTTATCGATAGTGGAACATAAAGTAATAGGTCTCGAGTGTCAAGAGTGATTAGAGGATGTTGGGTTGTCAACTTATAGAACGAGAGCTAGAAATGTATTATTTGTTTCTTTTAGGATACTTGGAGGATGAAAAATACAATTGGAGGATGGTTGAGACACGATATAGTTGGAGGATGGTTAAGACTGCTTTTTTACTTGTGCGATATAGAAATGTATTATTTCACTAGTGGAAAAATGAAGAAGGGCTGCGCTAAAAAAGGCATGTAGGGCTGCGCTTTTTGACTGCAGCCCTTTCAGTAGCAGCCCTTCACTTTTTAAGTAGGGCTGCGCTAGAAAAGCGCAGCCCTTAAGCTAGAAGGGCTGCGCTAGTTAGGAAAAAGCGCAGCCCTTCTAGCCCAGAAGGGCTGCGCTAGTTAGGAAAAAGCGCAGCCCTTCTGGGCTAGAAGGGCTGCGCTTTTTCCTAACTAGCGCAGCCCTTCCTACCAAAAAAAAAAATAAAAAAAAAAAAATTTTTTTTGTCATTTTTTTACTCATAATCTCACATTTTCTGAAATTAAACATAAGAGAAGAGAAACGAAACGAAAATACTAAATCCAAAACAATAAAAAGAATGAAACGAAAACGAAAAAAAGGAACAAAAACTAATATACAAAGAGAAGTATACAATAAGTATACAAGAAGTATACAAGAACATTAATCAAAATAAACAAAGAGAAGTATACAAGAATAACATTAATCAAAATAAACAAAGAGAAGTATACAAGAATAACATTCAAAACAAAGAGAAGTATACAAGAACATTAATCAAAACAAAGAGAAGTATACAAGCAAGAACATTAATCAAAACAAAGAGAAGTATACAAGCAAGAACATTAATCAAAATATATAAACAAAGAGAAGTATACAAGAACATTATAGATCTGAAAAAATACAAGAACTACAACCTAATAATGTTTAAATACATAAAACAAAACCCAAATACATAATTTAAAGGAAAAAAAAATTTCGGAAAAACTTAAAATGGCTATTTGGAGGCTTAAACGAACTCGGATGGCTTAAAAAGCCTAAACATCACCGCAAAGCAGTGAGTTTGACTTGTTGGCTCGTTCCGCTTCCGAAAAGGTATCACAATAGGCAATCGGACTCCGTCGTCATGTTTAGTGCAAATCGGAAAAACTTAAAATGGGTTTTTGAGACAAATGTTTATGGGAGTTTTTGAGAGAGGAGAAGATGAGAGATAAGAGAGGGTGAGAGATAAGGAGGAAAGGAATAATGAGGGACGTGAGAGAGGAGAGAGAATGAGGGATAATATATTTGACGAATCCCCGCTCAATATTTCAAAGCGCGCGATTCCGAAATTTCAAAATTTTTCAGGAAGGGCTGCGCTTTTTTAAAAAAGCGCAGCCCTACTAAGCAGAAGGGCTGCGCTTTTTAAAAAAGCGCAGCCCTTCACTTAGTAGGGCTGCGCTTTTCAAAAAGGCGCAGCCCTTCTTACCTACAGAAGGGCTGCGCTTTTTTGAAAAAGCGCAGCCCTACTAGTGAAGGGCTGCGCCTTTTTAAAAAAGCGCAGCCCTTCTTCTTAGTAGGGCTGCGCTTTTTTAAAAAAGCGCAGCCCTTCACTAGTAGGGCTGCGCTTTTACGAAAAGCGCAGCCCTTCCTGCGCAGCCCTTTATGTTTTTTCCCCTAGTTTTGTTTCTACGATAAGGTTGTTTTTTTACTTGTGCGAAGGAGAGAACAGAAGAGGTGGTGGTAGTTCTCTTGATCGTGGGGTAGGAAAAGGGTATTTCTTTCAATGGTTGATTGATTGTTTTCCGGAATACGTTATTTTTAGCCAACAAACAGAAAGTGTTTCTTTGTAATTCCTATCTTGTTATTTCCATTTTCTTTAAGTAAAATAAAATATACAGTTGTAAACCATTGATAGAAGAACGACAAGTAAAGGTGGCAATGGATCAGAGGTGGATCGGGTGGGGCTTCATCCGCTAACAATACATCCATTATTCGATCTGTCCATCATCCAGTTTACCCTTCACCCACATCCGATTCACCCATTATCAAAGGATAAATCAGGTGGTTCGGTGATTAACCGAGTGAATACAAATGTATACACATATATCACACTTTCACAATAGGTCAAGATTTGGGAAGAAAGTGATTAATATATTACAACTTTGACATATCCTTCTAATATTTATTCATTTCCACTGAGAAAAGAATCAAAATGCAATCCAAAATATCGCAAATAGACATCAAACTATCAATAATTATAAATATATACTTCCTACGTTCTTTTTCTATAGCAACAATTGAGTTTTCACGCTTACAAATGGACAAGTTCAATTCTTAATATCTTTACTTACTTTTTAGTAAAAATTATATATTTTGAAAGTATTGAGATAAATCTAACACGACCTCACCTTAGTTTAAAAGGTACAAAGCGAACCGAGGCGCAAAGTGCAAGGAGATGGGAGGCGCAAGGCGTAAGGCAGAGGCACACGCATCTTGTAGGCGAGGCACACCTTGGTACCAAAATCCTTAATAATCAATAATAGAACATATTACATATATAATCAAAAGAATATAATAATTTAAATAATATAAGATATTATAATAAAAAACTGTGTAGATTTATGATTGCTTATTTACAGTATAACAATGAAATTAAGTTGCTTGTTTTAAAAAAACAACCTTATGTTAAGAAGAACAAAAAATTGTGTTTTGACATATTAAGGGGAAAAAAAGGACGACAGAAAAGAAGGACTAGAAAAGGAGAGGATAGGGAAAAAGAAAAAATATTAAAGAAAAAAAAGAGAAAGAACTAAAGAAGTCACGTGACTAAACAACTTCAGTCATAAAGGTGAAAAAAAAGATAAAATCTGGTAAATAGGAGAGAGAAAAACAAAGTCTGATAGCCTCGATCGAAAGAGAAAAGCTTTTAGAGAAGAAGAAAAGAATAGAAGAAAGAGAAGATCGAGAAGAGAGAGAGAGAGATGATCGAAGAGAACTTACCTCAGATATGTTCACTAGCGTCGACCACTCAATTTCGCAAATTAAGGTTTTCCCCAAAATTAGGGCTTCTGATTTTCAGTTGAAATTTGAGATATTTCATGCAATTATGTGAGGGATTTTGCTTGAAATGTGTGCATGAAATCTCAGGTAACAACCACTATCGACATGATTTATGCGCCTCTTCCTTAGAAGCACGCGACTCGTTGCGCGTGCGCATCACCCAAAGGCGGCAAAAATGCGCGCCTGGCTTCGCTTATCGTCGTGCATTTTCCTGACTTGGCGGATGCATTTAGGCTTGCGCCTCTACTCGCTTAGCGCCTAGGCGTGCCTTAGGAATACAGTAAATCTGGTGCCGAAAAGAGGGCCGACACCCTGGTAAGATTACTTCTTTTTTTTTTTTTCTTTTTTTTTTTGAGCAAAGCGTCCAAGCAATAGCTGGACGAGCTGCTTCTTTTGGAGGGCAGTCCGTCCAGCTGAAGGCTGGACGAGCTGTCTTTTAGAGAACCTACTCGTCCAGGTTGGTTTCTTGACGGGCCGCCTCTTCGAAAAGCAGTACGTCCAGATGAGGGCTGGACGAGCTGTTTATTCGAGAAGCAACTCGTCCAGGTTGATTTCCTGACGGGCTGCCTCTTCGAGGAGCAACACGTCCAGACAATGGCTGGACGAGCTGCCTCTTTGAAGAGCAACTCGTCCGAATGATGGCTGGACGGGCTGCCTCTTAATAGAGCCACTCGTCCAGATGATGGCTGGACGGTCTGCATTCAAGATGAGCAGGACATCCGGATTCATCCGGAGGATTTCCCTCTTTGAAGGGCCTCTAATCTATTTCATATATTCAATCTTTCAGAAGAATGCCCCAACCTCCAAAGCCTTAGCTGAGAAGGCGGCAGCGAAGAAGCGGCCGGCTAGAACCAGTGAAGCTCCTCCTTCTAAGAAGGCAAAGGGTTTCACTGCAAAGAAGAAGAAAACGACACGGCCGGTCCCTAAGGTCGTGATCGATATACCGGCCAAAGAAGAGGCCAAAGAAGAACCGGCCGAGATTGGCTCTCTGGCCTTGGTGACCTACGCCGGCCCTGCTGAGCAGCCTGCCACTTCACAACCTGACGAGGTTGTTGTTCTGGATGATGCAGGACAATCTTCTCAGCCAGACGCGGCTGCAGATGGGTCCGCTTTCTCTGGACCAGTGGCCAAACTGGTAGGCCAGATGCCTACTGCGTATAGGACGGCTTCCCGTTCTTCTGGTGAGTCTTATTATTCAAATGTAGTTAGAACACTACGGGTTGGCGGGCGTCCGATGAGTCCGTCTAACAAACAGGCCGTGGTTATTCCCATCAGATGTACTGACGAGTCTAATTTTTCAGATAAAGGGAAAGGCCCAGCTGTTGACGGCCCCCCTATTCTTTCTGACGATGAATCTTCTCTGGCTTTTGGAAAGATGTCATCGTCCGACCGCGAGAAGCTCAAGCTGGAGCTTTTCAAGTGCTTTCCTGAACCCTACATTAAGGGGTTGAGGGGAGCATCATCTGGGCATGTAGGATACATGTCTCAACTTGCTGCCGAGGTACATCTTTTCTTCTTTAGACGTTTATTTTCTTTACTTAGATATATATTCTCCAAGTTGCATTTGTCCTGTCTCTTTTGTCCTTTTCAGCTCTTTGCTCGCAGCATAATAACAGAAGATTGGGCGATGGAGCTCAGAAAAGAGAATAAAAGGCTCGTCCAAGATGTGACCGCGGCTGCGGACCTAGCTCAGTTCAAAATGGTCGAGCAGGAAGTGCTGCATCAGCCGTCTAAGCTGGCCTGGGAGATGCGGTCAGCCGATATCGAGTCCCAAAACAAGAGTTATCTACTTCGGCTGACTGAAATGTTGGACGAGAGAGCGTCTCTGGAACGCTACCTTCTGAACGAGAGAAACTCAGTCATGACCATGGCTGCCGAGTTTTACAAAGAAAACCTCGTCTTGAAGGTTAAAAATCAAACTCTCCGAGCTGAGGTCGCGACCACGGTTGAAGCGGCTAAGGAGGCTATGAATAATGTCATAGATACCTCCAAAAACTGGGTCGTGCAGGCCTTTGAGATGATGGCTGAGGAGGAGGACGTCCCCCGGTATGTACGCCGGCTGGACTTCCAAGAGAGCCTGCACAAAGCCAACATCAAAGGGGAAGAGGCCCCCGTCTTCCAAGAATCTTCCGAAGATGAAGAAGAAGAAGATGATGTTGGGGCTCAGGACGAAGAGGATAATAGCCATCCAGACGCTTAGCTTCTCCCCTTTCTCTTCTTGGCCGCAGGCCACTTGTAATTTTTTGCTTTCTTGTACTTAGTTAAATTAGATTGTAATCATCTCTTTTATATTTATGAAAAGCTATCTTTTTCAATCTCCATTGTGTCATGCTTTAATATTTAAGACGCCTTGCATTTCAATTCCATATTTATGCCAAGTGCAAAAGCAATTCGTCAAAACATACTTCCGACGATCCTTTCAGCTCTTTTGGCCGAATGTGTTAAGACCTTTATTAATGTCTAAGTATGATAGTAATTCGTCAACATTTTTTTTATCTGACCCAGTAGCTCTTTTCTGGACGTTCATCACCAGATGCTCAAGCAAAGACTTGTTTTACATTTTGGGTTTCAAAAATTGCTAAGTTAATAGTTTGCTCGGCCAGAACCTGGGTAATCATTCGTCATTGGACAAAGACTTAGTCAATTTATAAATTATGCCCCTATATGCCCCCCTTCTTGGACGAGGAGTTTTTATAACTTTCCACTGTTCAAGAAGGAGTTAAGACCATAATTTTTAAATAACTTGGACGTTTTTCTAAGAGTGATTGCAACTCGTCCATCTTTGTTAAATTATGAAATAACTTGTTCCTTTACTAAGGTTGTTATTTCGAAGTTTTGTGGCTTTTGGAGGGAAAGTAAGATACCTTTACTAAGGCGTCCTAATTCCAGCCGACCTTGTTCAGGAGATGTTGACTCTTTAAGTAAACAACCGGCCAAATCTTACATATTTCTCCATTTAAGGACGATAACATATTCGGCCGACCTCCTAATGAAAGGTGCATTGTCTTTTTGCTTTGTTAAATTAATTGACTTTGGACGATAGTATATAACTTTAAACAAATAAATCAAACAAAGTCATAGAGAAGTAGAACTGTATTATATGAAGTTTGCTTGACGAATAGTCAAGATACATGTATACATTCTACTTTTTCATTGTAATGCATTAGTAAAAGATTACAATTTAGCAGGATGCCCTAAACAAAGTATTACTTCAAAGTGTCAGAATTCCACGTCCTAAGAATGGGACGTTCGTCCATGCCTTCCCAGTTAGGAGTAAGCTTGCCTAACTCTTTGGCTCGGCCGACCGATTCCATTTTCCTTAAGACTAGGTCTCCCAGTTTTAACGGACGCCTTGCAACTCTCTTATTGAACTCCCTCGCCATTCTCAACTTTTAAAGTTGCATTCTCAGCAAAGCATTGCCCCTGACTTCAGGAACTAAGTCCAAAGCCGTCCTAAGAGCTGCCCAGTTAGCATCTTCTGAGTACATCATTACTCTTAAATGGGTTCTTCAACCTCAATAGGAAGGACGCGCCTCAGAGCCATAGACCATCATGAAAGGAGTCTCTCCTGTGGAATTCTTGGCCGTTGTCCTTATTGACCATAAGACCAGCTGCAATTCTTCTACCCAAAGCCCCTTTGCATTGTCCAACTTCTTTTTATCCCGGCCGAAAGAATCTTGTTAAAAGCCTCAACTTGCCCATTAGCCTGTGGATGAGCTACTGCGGCAAAGTGAGCCTTTGATTCCTTGGTCAGCCAACCATTGACGGAGCTTCGGTGTTTCAAATTGTGGCCCCTTATCAAAGACGATCGACTGGGGCATACCAAACCTTGTAATCAAGTTCTTCCAGATGAACCCTTTGACGTCATTAGTGGTGATGCCCCTTAATGCTTCAGCTTCAACCCATTTTGTAAAGTAGTCCACAGCTACTATTACAAATTTCTTCTGGCCGCAGCAATAGGAAAAGCCCAAGAATGTCCATCCCCCATTTAGCAAAGGGAAGAGGAAAGAGAATGGAGTCAAGTAATTGGACGGCTTTTGATAGATATTACCATGCTTTTGGCAACTATCACATTCTTGGCGTGTAGCAGGCGTCTTCTTTTAAGGACGGCCAAAAGTAGCCCGTCCTGAGAGCCTTTTCTGCCAAAGCTCTTCCTCCAATGTGGAAGCACAAGCTCCCTCATGCAACTCCTTTAAACGTCCAAACCTTCCTTTCGGCTGATGCATTTGAGAAGAGGCCGATTTGGATTTCTTGTATAGAGTCTCATTCCACAACTCAAACCACTTGTCCCTTCGCTTCACATACTTGGCTTCAATGGGATCAAGAGGCAAACGGCCAGATTTCTTAAACTCAATGATTGGGTTCATCCACTCATCTTCTCGGCTGAGAAACAGGACTTCCCCGGCCTCAATGCTCTTGGCCGCTTTAACCTCCCAAAAGACCGTTCTAGGAACGTCTCCTTCAGCCGAGCTGGCTAGCTTAGAAAGGGCATCAGCCTGATGATTCTCTGATCTGGGCACTTGATCTAAGACGAGCCTTTTCAAAGACTTGATCTCTTCTTTGACTAAATTCATATATTTGCTCATGGACGCTTCCTTGCATTCAAAATCACCATTTACCTGACTGACGACCAGCAGAGAGTCAGTTTTAGCTTCAATTTCCAAGGCTCCAGCCGCTTTGCACTTTTTTATGCCGGCTAAGAGAGCTTCATACTCTGCTTCATTGTTGGACGCCTGGAACTTAAACTTCATTGCATACTCAAACTTATCTCCTTTTGGGGATTGAAAGATGATTCCTGCCCCACATCCATTTGCTATTGAGGATCCATCCACCATCAGGGTCCAATGACGCTTTCCCTCTGCTGGGTCTTGGACGGTTTCTACAGTAGGTCGGGTAAGCGCTACGATGAAATCAGCTAAAGCCTGTCCTTTGATTGCTTTTCTAGGCTCAAATGTCAAGTCAAACATGTTGAGCTCAACGGCCCATTTCAACATTCGGCCAGATGCATCCATTCTATGCAACACTTGCCTTAATGGCTGATCAGTATAAACCAGAATGCTGTGGGCTAGGAAGTAAGGCCTTAACTTTCGGCTGGCCATCAACAAAGCTAGGCCGAACTTTTCAATGGACGAATACCTGCTCTCCGCATCCTTCAGCACATGGCTCACAAAATAGACTGGTATTTGCACTGAGTCTCTCTCAGCTAAGAGAACAACACTTACTGCAAAAGGAGACACGGCCAGGTAAACGAACAATTTCTCCCCTTCGGACGGACTGATCAATCTGGGCAACTGCCGGAGATGATCCTTAACTTGCTGAAGCGCCACCTCAGCCTCTTCCGTCCATTCAAACTTGGCATTCTTTTTAATGGTTGCAAAGAAATGGTGACATTTGTCCCCTGATTTCGAGAGAAACCGTCCAAGAGCAGCCAAACAGCCCGTCAATCGCTGCACTTCTTTGACTTTGGACGGTGAAGACATATTCATAATAGCTTGAATTTTGTCGGGATTTGCCTCAATCCCTCTATGATCAACCAAGAATCCCAGAAATTTTCCAGCAACTACTCCAAACACGCATTTCTGCGGATTGAGCTTCAACTTAAACTTCCTCAATGTAAGGAAAGTTTCCCTCAAATCGTCCAGATGATCTTTTTCTTCTTTACTCTTGACGATCATGTCGTCGATATAGGCTTCCATATTTCGCCCAAGTTGCGGCTGAAACACCGTGTTAATAAGCCTCGAAATGTCCGGCGCATTTCTTAGGCCGAAGGGCATTCTGAGCCATCCATACAATCCTTTCTCAGTAATGAAGGAAGTTTTATCTTGTCATCCGCCACATAAGAATCTGGTGGAAACCGAATAGGCTCCATGAAACTCAGCAGGGCATGGCCGGCCGTTGAATCCACCAATGATAATTAGGCAAAGGAAAGCTATCCTTAGGACAAGCCTTGTTCAGTCCGTATAATCAACGCACATTCTCCAAGTCCATTGGCTTTAAACCATCACAACATTTGCTACCCAATCTGGGTAATATGTTTCCCGGATGAACTTAGACTTGAGCAGCTTTTGGACTTCTTCATCAACGGTCTTATTTCTGGCCGGCCCTAAGTGCCTCTTTTTCTGCCGAATTGGCTTTTTTCCTGGCTCAATGTTGAGCTTATGGACGACCACCTCAGGATCTATCCCAAGCATCTCCTCTACAGCATAGGCAAACACATCTTCAAATTCTCGCAGCAACGCAACTAAGGCGTCCTTGATTTCTGAACCCAACACTGATCCTATTTTCAATGTCCTTTCTGGACGCTCTGGATTTAAGCAAACTTCTACCGGACTTTCTACCGGTTCTGACTGCCTAGTCCCAGACTCATTATAGCCATGACCTCCTCAGACGAGTTTTTCTTCTTTGATTGCCAAACACTTTCTCTTCTTGCTGGGCAAAAGCATGGACGGCTTGCCCTCAGGTAGAGGTAGCTCTTGAACTTTCTCAACTTCTTGCTTAAGCTCAACAATTTGGCCTTTCACTTTC
Source organism: Beta vulgaris subsp. vulgaris (assembly GCF_026745355.1). NCBI lineage: Eukaryota > Viridiplantae > Streptophyta > Magnoliopsida > Caryophyllales > Amaranthaceae > Beta > Beta vulgaris. The sequence continues at coordinate 8,616,632 of NC_079210.1, forward strand.
TCGGCCGATCATCCTCCTTGTCCTTTGGACGCTCTGCCCTCTCTTTCCATGATGATGGTTTAAGAAATGGTGAGGTAGCATTCTCTAGCAGCTTCTAATCTCCATAGAGAGATCCAATTTCCCCCATCACACTCAAAACATCATTAACATCAGGGTCACAATGACAGCCTTGATGTGATTTAATAGGTCATCTCGAGAAACATTATAACGGTCAAGTCTCGTACTACCAAAAATTTCACAAAAAGCGTCATGGCAACATCTTTTTCCCCTACCCTGACGGGCAGTGTGACAGTCCCCATGGATGGATGACCCCTCCGCCAAAACCATTATGTATAGATTACCGGCATCAAATCATTTTTATCAAACTTCAAGCGAGACAAACAATCAGGCACTGATTATATCAGTGGAGCTTCCAGTATCAATCAAAATTCGCCTAACCCTAAGGTTGGCAATCTTCATTTCCACAACTAGTGATCATCATGCGGCGTCCTTATCTTCCTCTCGTCCAGCTCGCTGACCACTATTTTTGGAAAAGATCAGACTCGGCCTGGTTAGTGAGCATAACCTGACTGAGTTCCCTTAAATTTTTGTGGCCCCGATTTGTTAGACCTCCAGCCGCAAATCCTCCTGAGATGACCATTACACATCATCATCCGTGCTATCTCCGTCCATCTTCCTTCCTGACTTATCTCGCTCTTCGAATTCCTTCCTGACGAAGGCAGTAATTGTTCATCTTACCTTTTCGAGCCAACTCCTCTAGTCTCTTTCAAGTGCTTGCATTCATTGGTTTCATGCCCACAATCTTGTAAGTGACAATACTTGCTTTTATCCCTGTTACGTAAGCTCTTCATTTCGGCCGGCGCCTTTAGCTCATGCTGATCCTTTATTTCCATCAAAATGGAATATTGATCTTTGTTGAACTCGATTGGTTCAACTGAGGCCGCCGGCTCGGATCGCCTACTTCTTTTGGACGAGGTGGTCATAGAAGTCATCGCCCAAGTCTCAGCCTTCTTGGGCGGATTCTTCTTTGGCTGAACAGCTTCCTCAACTTTCTTCACTTCTGGCTGCTTTGCCTCAGCACAAACCTCTGTGGCATGAATGAATGCCTCAGCCTCCTTCAAAGCTTCCGTCAAAGTAGTGATTTTCTTCTTTACCAAATTAAACTTAAAACTTCCTGGTCTTAAACCTCTGATAAAGGCGTCAAACGCCACACCTGCATTCAGATCTTGGATCTGCAATGCTTCTAGATTGAATCTCTTCACATAACCTCTCAATGCCTCCTTAGGACCTTGGATGACTTTACCCAAGTGCATGCTTGCCTTTTGTTCCTGACGATTAGCCACAAAGTGACTGGTGAATAGAATGCTAAGTTCAGTAAAAGTGTTCACTGAGTTAGGCGTATGTAAACCATTTTTGCGCTACCCCCTTCAAAGTAGCTGGGAAATTCTTACACCAAGTAGCATCGTCCACCCCTTGGACATACATCTGATGCTTGTAAGCTGATAGATGATCGTCTGGATCAGTAGTTCCGTCGAAAGGTTCAATGGTCGGGAGCTTAACCTTTGGAAAGGAGGGGACTCCATAATCCTGACCGAGAAAGGAGTTGGCCAATTGATCTGGAGTGCCGCAACCTGACCCTCGATGGGTATGTGCTCCTGACGGTACTCCTTTAGTACCGGATTAGATGAGGTGTTAGCTAAGGCTTGACGCATGTACACCATTGGCTGCAAAACTGTCTTTTCCTGCCTTGGCTGAAAAGCTGATGGTCCACGGCTTCGTGCCACTGTTCTGGACTGGAGCATTAAGGACGGATCCTTCATATACGGTGTGGAACCAGAGGCTGAACGCTGCTGAGCTGCCGCCCTCTTAGCCTCCAAATACTCCCTAGCATCCGTCTCCATCATGTGACCAGTAGGAGGGATATTATCTGCTGGACGGACTACTAGCTTCCAGTCCATCTTCCTCCTAGAATCACTAACAGCTGGCTGCTTTCCTTTGGAAGGCGGCCTAGTTAACTCTGGCCGAGGTGGTCGACTAGATCCTGGACGACCCTCTTGGGATCGCCCTTTAAGCGGTGCAGTCGTCTCTCCTCCTGGATTCAGCTGAAAGAACAACATATTGTTCTTGATCTGCTCCTCCATGACAGCGGCCATTCTTGCCTGGAAGTCATTCAACAGATTCTCCAAGTGACCAGCTGTCACTGGTCGGTCGAGATTCTCCTGAATGACTGGAGTCACAGTCCTACCCTCCAGATGGACGACAGCATGGCCATGATCTCGTCCACGAGGCGGCCTCTCCTCATCCATAGTGTCTTCTACCTGAATTCTAAAACTTCTGTTCCTTGCGACATTCGATGAATGACAGTCCGTCATTGCTGCGTCTCCCCACAGACGGCGACAAATGTTATGTAGTGTAAAACTAGTAATTAAATATCACAACTCCCAAAGATAGGTTCTAAAACTGGAGACTTGTGCAACAATGATTGGCTCGAATCCCAGTGCAATCTTCTGACCAGCAACCTGCAAAAAAGGGACGCACCCTGGAGGTTTGGGTGGTATTTCCCCCTCCGATGCTTAAGTCAGATATCAGGGATGTGAAGGAACTTTTAGAGAGAGAGAAGAATTTATGGCAGAATAACAGTACTATGCTCTGAAAAACGTACCTTTCACCCTGAAATCAAGGACTATTTATACTGTTTGAAATGACTGATGTGCCTTGATGTCACCCTAATTTGGGAGCATCTGATTGGCTAATCAATGAAATGGGACACTGGCAGCTGTTGGTTGGCTAATATACCTCACTTTTATGCAGAGGTGCAGGCCACCTTTACTGGGCCTGAAGTACAATTTTTGGGCCATTAGAGGGACTTTTAGTACTCTTCCTTCAGGGAAACGTACTTTTAGCCCTGCAAACTGTTGGCCCTTTGTACTTTGCCTTCATGAACGCATGCCACATGTAGGGCTCTAATGAGGCCACGTGTCAGCCTGATAGCCGTTGATTTTTAGGCCACAACAAGCACATTCATGAGTAACATCATAGAACAACTCTTCTATTGTGGCATTAGTCAAAATCTCAAACCTATTCTGAACATTAGTGGTTACCCTTCCTTTTTCATGCCCAATACCCTTGGGTTGTCCATCTCCCTTGTCTACATCCCCTTTCACTTGACTGTCACTTCCTTTATGACCCTCCCTAGGCCTTCCCTTAGATTGTTTGACCACCCATACCTTCCTTTGTTGTGTCTCCTGTTTCTTCTTAATACATTCCTTCATAGAATGGCCAAATCCATGGCATTGCATACAAGTGATAGGTTTCCAAGGATAGTACACTTTCTGCTCAACACTATCCCCTTTTCATTCTTGAATTTTATCATTTCTGGAAAATCCTGATCAACAGCAACCTCCACAAGCAGCCTAGCAAATGCAAGATTTTCCCTATTCTTAGTAACCTGATCCACTTTCAAGAATTTCCCAATAGCCCCAATTATCTTTTTCAATGATTTTTCACCCCAATATTTAAAATCAAGACCCGGCAATTCCATCTATATAGGTACACACTGAACATCTTTTTAATTCCAATCCACATCCGGTTCCCAAGCTTGTGTAATCAAAGGTTTACCATCAAAGAATTGGCACTCCCCTAATAAAATCTCATCCCTTATTGCCATTGATTCAAATCTTACCAAGAACACCCCATTCCTTATACCAGCAATTTTATCAATACCCGTCTTCCCCCAAATTCGGCGCAAATACCCCTCTATAACATGTAAAGGAGGATTCGCTCCAAGAACAAAGCACACAATGGATGATCCCCAATAATTCACTTCCTCTTCAATATCCCCCCAATCAATTTCAGGTATTCCATCATGATTATTACTAATTGGTTGTAATTGAGGCCCATTGTCATCCCCAATCATACTTTCATTCATTTCCACCTCACTACTCTTCAATTTTGGACTTCCCCCAATTAACCCACTATCATTTTTTTTTCCAGATTTAGCCCCACTATTTATTACAGTTAACCATTCCGAAAATAACTGTTTCTCCACAGATTGTTTCTTCAATTCAGCAATCGAAGATTTAGGGGATAAAATCATACCGTCATTTTCCATGGATTCTGGGTCTGAAACTTCAAGCATACCAATTCCTGTTACTTCATCCATAGCTCGCGTCTTCTTAGCATCCACAGATGTTGGTACTTTCATTCTACCCTTTCCCTTAGTCGCTGACTTTGATTGCTTCGACCCTCGAGTTCTAGCCATGGCACCCAGCAATACGCTGGAAAAACCCGCGAGAGGGAAATTCAAAGTCTAGAGAGAGAAAAAGTTTTTTAACTAGAATATATCCTTTGAAAAAAAAGATTTGAATAAAAGGTGAATGGAATTTGTTGGGGTTGATAAGGATGGGCATTATCTTGATTATTCAATTGTTGTTGAACTTCTAGTAGAAGTTTTTGTGGTATTTGCTTCTAATGGCAATAGATGTTAAAGTGTTATTTCCTCCACTAGTTGGTTTTTAGCACCACATTCCAAAATATTTTCCTATCCTTACCTTAGCCATGCTAGAACCCTTAGTAAGTCCTCATGATCTATATGCATGTTTTTGCCATTTATAAGTGGAGAATGAGACAATAGTTAAGTTCAACGAAAAATACTTCATTCGAGTCGACTTCGTATATGTTTGAGTGTAAATCTCATAACTTATAAACACATAAGAGAAAATGTGCTCGACTAAAGGGAGGTTTATCGAGTTTAATTGAGTCTAGCTTGGGGGATGATTTGTGGATTGCCATGGTGAGTCAAGTTGTGATTATTACATGAATTTATATGGGGTGGGTGATTTATGGTTTATCCTAGTCTAATCTTATAATTATAATATCTTTCATATGACCGAATTTTATGTCTTGGAGATTGAATTGTTGAACTTATAAGTCCTTTACAAAGCTCATTTTACTCTTCTCTTGAATTTCTAGTTTGGATTGCTTGAGGACAAACAATAGTTTAGTCTGGGGGAGTATGATAAGTGCATATTCTAACATCGTTTAGTTGCATATTAGGGTGCATTTTCATGTAGCATTAGAGCATTTACATTGCATTTACGCATATTTAGGTCCCTTTTCATAAGCTACGATACTTTCATGGGTTGTTTGGTCTTTTATGTAATCTCATATATTTTGGACTTACATTTGAGGACATGACGATTAAGGCACGTAGATGACCTTCAAAACGATATATCATGTGCCCAGAACGGATTGGAAGTGAAGAAGATACACACAACTTTGTGTACTTGTGCTAAATATGACACCTCTTCACCATATTACCCATAACTATTGACAAAATAATGATAATGATGTTATTCCAACTGGATTGGAATCACGACTTCAAGAGCTTTCCAAAAATATACTAAATGTTCAAAACAAAGTTGTGGATAAAAAGTTATAGTTGTTTAAAGTTGAGCAGAAGCCATTGCCTCGCCTGCACGCCCATGCGGATTTATGCTCGACCGTGCAACCTGCAAATAAAAGCCACAAACGTTTCTTCCTTGCTCGCATGTCGAGTGAGATTCTACTCGACCGTGCACGATCCTGCAAGCCCGTGCAAGACATTGCTTGTGCATGCAACCTGCTGTAATGTCGTATTTTTTGCGTTACCTAACTTATGTCGTTTTATATTAATATTAGCTTATAAATAGGACTTTAAACCTTATTATCATTACCTTAGTTATTATATCATCATTATTAGTTTATACTTAGGGTTTTTAGAGAGAGAAACTTGTAGATCTCCATTGTTCTTCGAGACTCTACCTTTCTTCCATTAATTCAAGTATTTATTTTCTTCTTCTCTTCTCCTTGTTTTCTATTATGATGTTTTGTTATTCTTCTCTATTTTAAGATATCAATTATGCTTTCATAGTTTTCTAATATCTGGTTATGTTGAACCCTAGTATGAATTAATTTAGGATTATTATTTTAAATCCCCAAATTAATTGCTTAATTGCTTTGGCTTAATTGATTGTGTATATTCCAATACTAGATTAGAGATAACCAGTATTGTTATGATTCCATTGTCTTGATCACAATAGGAGTTGGGTTTTGACGGATTTGAATATTTTAATGAAAGACATGAAGTTCTCTACTGGAGTAGGTAGAATGGATTATTAGGAAGTTAGAGTATCGCATTCAATGTCTATAATTTTCATGATTTCATGGAAGTAGGCTTAAGTGCATATTAGGGACGCCATAAATACTCGGGAGAGGTTTATGGTATTTTATAGGGTGTACTTTTGCTTGTGAATATTTAATTTATTAGTTTCGGGGATAGGAAGTACTATTGTATTAATTCATGCTAGTGGGGATACTTGACTCTAGAATCTTTTATTTGATATTGATTAGTATAGTTTATCTAACCGTTATTCTTGATATTAATCTCCTTTAGTCTTACCATATTTAATGGTTAATCATAAAATAACTTTCTCTCTGTGGGATCGACCCTGACTTACACTACTACAGTTAGGAGGTTAGTTAGGTTATTTATTTTTGTTAGGTGTACAACACGCCTATCAATTGCCATTAGAGTGGCCACGGTCTCGGTCAAAGAGCGCCAATGGAATGTTTCGTACCATTTTTTTTTATTCTACGATTGCAGTGTATAATCTCATGGTGGCTGCCAAAATCCGTGATAGGTATACTAACATCACCAAAAATTGCAGGGAGTCTGTGCAGGGAGGATGGGTGAAGCTGGTGCAAAAAGTGGAGAAGGAACAAGTCAGTGAAGCGCATGTCATGGCCAAGGCATCAAGGAAGGGAGACCTACAGCAAAATGAATTCCTCCAATTTTCTGAATCTCCATGGAGGGCTTTAGAGCTAAAAAGTCCAGATATGTCCATTGAACAATTAGCATTAATTTGTAATATTTGGGCCGTGAGGCCAACAAACTTTGGTACTTATGTATGACCTGTAGAAGTATTATGAACCTTTATTATTGCATCAATTTATCCAAAAAAAAAAAAAAATCCTAGCTCTAAGAATATGAAAAACAAAATTAAGTTCTATTTGAAATGTGCAATATACCAAAAACCTCCATTGTATAAGGTTGTATCAAAGAACAATGTAAAAAAGGAGGCTATAAGAAGTGTCAATATCATTTACAACGATTGAGAATTTTATTTGATCATAATTGCTATGCATTTGTTAGTTTGGATTTTTATTATAGATGTTTATTCCTCTTTCATTAAAGAATTAATTTTAATAATCATCATTATAGAACGAATATATCTTTTTTTTTTTCTATTTGTCTTTCTCCTTAATATTTCTCTCTCAAAATCCCAATACTTTTTATCAGCCTATGAGCTACCACCAACCTTTTGATTGATGGTTTAGCCCCAACTCCTTTTTTCTTTCTCTAGTTTTTGTTTCTTGTCAACAATAAATCTTTATTCTCTCTCTATCGGAGAGTTGTACTACCCAAGTATTGGATTATTTCTACCAAACTATTCAATTTTATCTGCCCACATATTGGATTATATCTACCCATATATTGTTCTTAATATACCCGTATATTGTTCTTAATCTACCCGTATATTATTCTTAATCTACCCATATATTGGATTTTGTCTACCCATATCTTGAGTTATATCTACCCATATATTGGGTTTTATCTTTCTCTTTGTGAGTGTTTGATTATGTTCTTGTTTGGAAGAAAAAAATTTTTTGACGAATATTAGTGTCGTGTTACGGCATATGAATTCTACATCTACAATCAATTAATTAAATTTACTAATATTTAAGATTAAAACACATCAAAAGACTCCATTGTGGAAAGTCGTGTCAAACAACAATATGAAACGGGGTATATAAAACTATCAGATCACATCTACGATGCTTGTGGTTTTGTCAATTTAGAACTTTATTTGTTCAAAATTGTTATGTATATTTTTAAGTTTTGATTTTTATTATAGATGTCGTATGACTCTTTCAATAATAAATTAATTTTACATGAAAAAATGAAGCAATTGTAGCTCATTCTAACAATGATTTCTAGATGGGCGATCCTTAAACCCACTTACGCAGCTAATCTGAGTTTCGAACGTGGCAAGTGATGTTATAACTAGCTACACGGATTTGTTGAATGATGTATATAATCAAGTGCATGACGAAAAATTGAGATATAGAGGCACCATTGTTTGAGTTATTGCTGCATCAATAGAGAGTTCCAGTAGAAGATCTTTAAGTTAAACTCGAAGCAGGCAAATGAGTAAAGATTTCTATAGCTCTAAAATAAGAGCAACTTATATATCCTGGATTACTTTGATAAGTTTGTTGAAATTACAGAGCCCATTTCCTTACTAACATCGGCTTAAACGCCAACATGAGTATTTTCCCTGAGGCAAAGGGTGTTCATAATTGGATCAATGTGAGGTATATAAGCTCCTATACTGACATGGAGAAAACTGTTAGGGTTTATAGAAGTAAGTTGAGCCTAGTATTCAACCACTCAATAAGTTGATCAAGCTTGTATATGCAAAGGAGGTCAATCAGGGTCCGCCTAACCTGACCACCTACTAAACGCAAAATTCAATCAGGGTCCGCCTAGTAAACGAAAAATTCAATCAGGGTCTTCCTGACCCGACCGGGAAGTCCGCCCAATCGGGCAATGGATGACCCGACCAGGAGAGATGACATTTTCTTGTTCGCCAAAGGATTCGCTTGCGGGCCCGATTAGGAGGCCTCCGCCTGACCCAATCGGGCGAGTTCCTATTTCTGCCTTTTCGTTATCACTCGCGGGCCTGATCGGGCGGTCTCCACCCACCCCGATTGGGCAAGCTTCTTTTTCAACCACTCAATAAGTTGATCAATCTTGTATATGCGAAGGAGGTCAATCAGGGTCCGTCTGACTTGACCGCCTAGTAAATGCAAAATTCAATCAAGGTCCGCCTAGCCATTGCCTCGCCTGCACGCCCATGCGGATTTATGCTCGACCGTGCAACCTGCAAATAAAAGCCACAAACGTTTCTTCCTTGCTCGCATGTCGAGTGAGATTCTTCTCGACCATGCACGATCCTGCAAGCCGGTGCAAGACATTGCTTGTGCATGCAACCTGGTGTAATGTCGTATTTTTTGCGTTACTTAACTTATGTCGTTTTATATTAATATTAGCTTATAAATAGGACTTTAAACCTTATTTTCGGTACCTTAGTTATTATATCATCATTATTCGTTTATACTTAGGGTTTTTAGAGAGAGAAACTTGTAGATCTCCATTGTTCTTCGAGACTCTACCTTTCTTCCATTAATTCAAGTATTTATTTTCTTCTTCTCTTCTCCTTGTTTTCTATTATGATGTTTTGTTATTCTTCTCTATTTTAATATATCAATTATGCTTTCATAGTTTTCTAATATTTGGTTATGTTGAACCCTAGTATGAATTAATTCAGGATTATTATTTTAAATCCCCAAATTAATTGCTTAATTGCTCTGGCTTAATTGATTGTGTATATTCCAATACTAGATTAGAGATAACCAGTATTGTTATGATTCCATTGTCTTGATCACAATAAGAGTTGGGTTTTGACGGATTTGAATATTTTAATGAAAGACATGAAGTTCTCTACTGGAGTAGGTATAATGGATTGTTAGGAAGTGAGAGTATCGCATTCAATGTCTATAATTTTCATGATTTCATGGAAGTAGGCTTAATTGCATATTAGGGACGCCATAAATACTCGGAGAGGTTTATGGTATTTTATAGGGTGTACTTTTGCTTGTGAATATTTAATTTATTAGTTTTGGGGGTAGGAAGTACTATTGTATTAATTCATGCTAGTGGGGATACTTGACTCTAGAGTCTTTTATTTGATATTGATTAGTATAGTTTATCTAACCGTTATTCTTGATATTAATCTCCTTTAGTCTTACCTTATTTAATGGTTAATCATAAAATAACTTTCTCTCTGTGGGATCGACCCTGACTTACACTACTACAGTTAGGAGGTTAGTTAGGTTATTTATTTTTGTTAGGTGTACAACACGCCTATCAATTGCCATTAGAGTGGCCACGATCTCGGTCAAAGAGCGCCAATGGAATGATTCGTACCATTTTTTTTATTCTACGATTGCAGTGTATAATCTCATGGTGGCTGCCAAAATCCGTGATAGGTATACTAACATCACCAAAAATTGCAGGGAGTCTGTGCAGGGAGGATGGGTGAAGCTGGTGCAAAAAGTGGAGAAGGAACAAGTCAGTGAAGCGCATGTCATGGCCAAGGCATCAAGGAAGGGAGACCTACAGCAAAATGAATTCCTCCAATTTTCTGAATCTCCATGGAGGGCTTTAGAGCTAAAAAGTCTAGATATGTCCTTTGAAAAATTAGCATTAATTTGTAATATTTGGGCCGTGAGGCCAACAAACTTTGGTACTTATGTGTGACCTGTAGAAGTATTATGAACCTTTATTATTGCATCAATTTATCCAAAAAAAAAAAAAAATCCTAGCTCTAAGAATATGAAAAACAAAATTAAGTTCTATTTGAAATGTGCAATATACCAAAAACCTCCATTGTATAAGGTTGTATCAAAGAACAATGTAAAAAAGGAGGCTATAAGAAGTGTCAATATCATTTACAACGATTGAGAATTTTATTTGATCATAATTGCTATGCATTTGTTAGTTTGGATTTTTATTATAGATGTTTATTCCTCTTTCATTAAAGAATTAATTTTAATAATCATCATTATAGAACGAATATATCTTTTTTTTTTCTATTTGTCTTTCTCCTTAATATTTCTCTCTCAAAATCCAATACTTTTTATCAGCCTATGAGTACCACAACCTTTTGATTGATGGTTTAGCCCCAACTCCTTTTTTCTTTCTCTAGTTTTTGTTTCTTGTCAACAATAAATCTTTATTCTCTCTCTATCGGAGAGTTGTACTACCCAAGTATTGGATTATTTCTACCAAACTATTCAATTTTATCTGCCCACATATTGGATTATATCTACCCATATAATGTTCTTAATCTACCCGTATATTGTTCTTAATCTACCCGTATATTATTCTTAATCTACCCATATATTGGATTTTGTCTACCCATATCTTGAGTTATATCTACCCATATATTGGGTTTTATCTTTCTCTTTGTGAGTGTTTGATTATGTTCTTGTTTGGAAGAAAAATTCAATTTTTTGACGAATATTAGTGTCGTGTTGCGGCATATGAATTCTACATCTACAATCAATTAATTAAATTTACTAATATTTAAGATTAAAACACATCAAAAGACTCCATTGTGGAAAGTCGTGTCAAACAACAATATGAAACGGGGTATATAAAACTATCAGATCACATCTACGATGCTTGTGGTTTTGTCAATTTAGAACTTTATTTGTTCAAAATTGTTATGTATATTTTTAAGTTTTGATTTTATTATAGATGTCGTATGACTCTTTTAATAATAAATTAATTTTACATGAAAAAATGAAGCAATTGTAGCTCATTCTAACAATAATTTCTAGATGGGCGATCCTTAAACCCACTTACGCAGCTAATCTGAGTTTCGAAGTGGCAAGTGATGTTATAACTAGCTACACGTATTTGTTGAATGATGTATATAATCAAGTGCATGACGAAAAATTGAGATATAGAGGCACCATTGTTTGAGTTATTGCTGCATCAATAGAGAGTTCCAGTAGAAGATCTTTAAGTTAATCTCGAAGCAGGCAAATGAGTAAAGATTTCTATAGCTCTAAAATAAGAGCAACTTATATATCCTGGATTACTTTGATAAGTTTGTTGAAATTACAGAGCCCATTTCCTTACTAACATCGGCTTCGATGCCAACATGAGTATTTTCCCTGAGGCAAAGGGTGTTCATAATTGGATCAATGTGAGGTATATAAGCTCCTATACTGACATGCAGAAAACTGTTGGGTTTATAGAAGTAAGTTGAGCCTAGTATTCAACCACTCAATAAGTTGATCAAGCTTGTATATGCAAAGGAGGTCAATCAGGGTCCGCCTAACCCGACCACCTACTAAACGCAAAATTCAATCAGGGTCCGCCTAGTAAAGGGAAAATTCAATCAGGGTCTTCCTGACCCGACCGGGAAGTCCGCCCAATCGGGCAATGGATGACCCGACCAGGAGAGATGACATTTTCTTGTTCGCCAAAGGATTCGCTTGCGGGCCCGATTAGGAGGCCTCCGCCTGACCCAATCGGGCGAGTTCCTATTTCTGCCTTTTTCGTTATCACTCGCGGGCCTGATCGGGCGGTCTCCACCCACCCCGATTGGGCAAGCTTCTTTTTCAACCACTCAATAAGTTGATCAATCTTGTATATGCGAAGGAGGTCAATCAGGGTCCGTCTAACTTGACCGCCTAGTAAACGCAAAATTCAATCAAGGTCCGCCTACCATTGCCTCGCCTGCACGCCCATGCGGATTTATGCTCGACCGTGCAACCTGCAAATAAAAGCCACAAACGTTTCTTCCTTGCTCGCATGTCGAGTGAGATTCTACTCGACCGTGCACGATCCTGCAAGCCCGTGCAAGACATTGCTTGTGCATGCAACCTGGTGTAATGTCGTATTTTTTGCGTTACCTAACTTATGTCGTTTTATATTAATATTAGCTTATAAATAGGACTTTAAACCTTATTTTCAGTACCTTAGTTATTATATCATCATTATTAGTTTATACTTAGGGTTTTTAGAGAGAGAAACTTGTAGATCTCCATTGTTCTTCGAGACTCTACCTTTCTTCCATTAATTCAAGTATTTATTTTCTTCTTCTCTTCTCCTTGTTATCTATTATGATGTTTTGTTATTCTTCTCTATTTTAATATATCAATTATGCTTTCATAGTTTTCTAATATCTGGTTATGTTGAACCCTAGTATGAATTAATTTAGGATTATTATTTTAAATCCCCAAATTAATTGCTTAATTGCTCTGGCTTAATTGATTGTGTATATTCCAATACTAGATTAGAGATAACCAGTATTGTTATGATTCCATTGTCTTGATCACAATAGGAGTTGGGTTTTGACGGATTTGAATATTTTAATGAAAGACATGAAGTTCTCTACTGGAGTAGGTATAATGGATTGTTAGGAAGTTAGAGAATCGCATTCAATGTCTATAATTTTCATGATTTCATGGAAGTAGGCTTAATTGCATATTAGGGACGCCATAAATACTCGGGAGAGGTTTATGGTATTTTATAGGGTGTACTTTTGCTTGTGAATATTTAATTTATTAGTTTTGGGGGTAAGAAGTACTATTGTATTAATTCATGCTAGTGGGGATACTTGACTCTAGAGTCTTTTATTTGATATTGATTAGTATAGTTTATCTAACCGTTATTCTTGATATTAATCTCCTTTAGTCTTACCTTATTTAATGGCTAATCATAAAATAACTTTCTCTCTGTGGGATCGACCCTGACTTACACTACTACAGTTAGGAGGTTAGTTAGGTTATTTATTTTTGTTAGGTGTACAACACGCCTATCAATTGCCATTAGAGTGGCCACGATCTCGGTCAAAGAGCGCCAATGGAATGAGTCGTACCATTTTTTTTTATTCTACGATTGGAGTGTATAATCTCATGGTGGCTACCAAAATCCGTGATAGGTATACTAACATCACCAAAAATTGCAGGGAGTCTGTGCAGGGAGGATGGGTGAAGCTGGTGCAAAAAGTGGAGAAGGAACAAGTCAGTGAAGCGCATGTCATGGCCAAGGCATCAAGGAAGGGAGACCTACAGCAAAATGAATTCCTCCAATTTTCTGAATCTCCATGGAGGGCTTTAGAGCTAAAAAGTCTAGATATGTCCTTTGAACAAGTAGCATTAATTTGTAATATTTGGGCCGTGAGGCCAACAAACTTTGGAACTTATGTTGTACCTGTAGAAGTATTATGAACCTTTATTATTGCATCAATTTATCCAAAAAAAAAAAAAAATCCTAGCTCTAAGAATATGAAAAACAAAATTAAGTTCTATTTGAAATGTGCAATATACCAAAAACCTCCATTGTATAAGGTTGTATCAAAGAACAATGTAAAAAAGGAGGCTATAAGCAGTGTTGATATCATTTATAACGATTCATAATTTTATTTGATCATAATTGCTATGCATTTGTTAGTTTGGATTTTTATTGTAGATGTTTATTCCTCTTTCATTAAAGAATTAATTTTAATAATCATCATTATAGAACGAATATATCTTTTTTTTTCTATTTGTCTTTCTCCTTATTATTTCTCTCTCAAAATCTCAATACTTTTTATCAGCCTATGAGGTACCACCAACCTTTTGATTGATGGTTTAGCCCCAACTCCTTTTTTCTTTCTCTAGTTTTTGTATCTTGTCAACAATAAATCTTTATTCTCTCTCTATCGGAGAGTTGTACTACCCAAGTATTGGATTATTTCTACCAAACTATTCAATTTTATCTACCCACATATTGGATTATATCTACCCATATATTGTTCTTAATCTACCCGTATATTGTTCTTAATCTACCCGTATATTGTTCTTAATATACCCATATATTGGATTTTGTCTACCCATATCTTGAGTTATATCTACCCATATATTGGGTTTTGTCTTTCTCTTTGTGAGTGTTTGATTATGTTCTTGTTTGGAAGAAAAATTTAATTTTTTGACGAATATTAGTGTCGTGTTGCGGCATATGAATTCTACATCTACAATCAATTAATTAAATTTACTAATATTTAAGATTAAAACACATCAAAAGACTCCATTGTGGAAAGTCGTGTCAAACAACAATATGAAACGGGGTATATAAAACTGTCAGATCACATCTACGATGCTTGTGGTTTTGTCAATTTAGAACTTTATTTGTTCAAAATTGTTATGTATATTTTTAAGTTTTGATTTTTATTATAGATGTCGTATGACTCTTTCAATAATAAATTAATTTTACATGAAAAAATGAAGCAATTGTAGCTCATTCTAACAATGATTTCTAGATGGGCGATCCTTAAACCTACTTACGCAGCTAATCTGAGTTTCGAACGTGGCAAGTGATGCTATAACTAGCTACACGGATTTGTTGAATGATGTATATAATCAAGTGCATGACGAAAAATTGAGATTTAGAGGCACCATTGTTTGAGTTATTGCTGCATCAATAGAGAGTTCCAGTAGAATATCTTTAAGTTAATCTCGAAGCAGGCAAATGAGTAAAGATTTCTATAGCTCAAAAATAAGAGCAACTTATATATCTTGGATTACTTTGAAAAGTTTGTTGAAATTACAGAGCCCATTTCTTTACTAACATCGGCTTAGACGCCAACATGAGTATTTTCCCTGAGGCAAAGGGTGTTCATAATTGGATCAATGTAAGGTATATAAGCTCCTATACTGACATGGAGAAAACTGTTAGGGTTTATAGAAGTAAGTTGAGCCTAGTATTCAACCACTCAATAAGTTGATCAAGCTTGTATATGCAAAGGAGGTCAATCAGGGTCCGCCTAACCCGACCACCTAGTAAACGCTAAATTCAATCAGGGTCCGCCTAGTAAACGGAAAATTCAATCAGGGTCTTCCTGACCCGACCGAGAAGTCCGCCCAATCGGGCAATGGATGACCCGACCAGGAGAGATGACATTTTCTTGTTCGCCAATGGATTCGCTTGCGGGCCCGATTAGGAGGCCTCCGCCTGACCTAATCGGGCGAGTCTCCACCCACCCCGATTGGGCAAGCTTCTTTTTCAACCACTCAATAAGTTGATCAATCTTGTATATGCGAAGGAGGTCAATGAGGGTCCGTCTGACTTGACCGCCTAGTAAACGCAAAATTCAATCAAGGTCCGCCTAGTAAACGCAAAATTCAATTAGGGTCTTCCAGACCTGACCGGGAAGTCCGCCGAATAGAGCAATGGATCACCCGACCACTTCCCGTTCTTCTTGCTCACAACCACGACATTGGCTAGCCAGTCTGGGTATTTTACTTCACGGATTTTTCCAGTGTCGATTAGCTTTTGGACTTCGTCATTGATGATTTGGTTCCTCTCGGGCGCGAATTTGCGTCTTTTTTGCTTTACTGGCTTGTAATCGGGATCGATGTTGAGTTTATGTGTTATGACATCGGGACTGATTCCTGTAGTATCTTCATGGGACGGAGCCAAACAATCTTGATTAAAAAATCAATTAACTGACCTCGTATTTCTTGCGACAGCGTCGCTCCGATTGAACGACATGATCGGGGATGGACGGATCGAGCATCACTTCATCCACGTCCTGCTCACTAGGCGCGTCGGGCGCTGATCCATCCTTTAATTGCTAGATGGCTGCCTTTGGAGGTTTGAGCGACGAGCTATAACATTCTCTTGCGGATTCATGCTCGCCCTTTATTTCTTGGACGCCCCACTTGGTTGGGAACTTCAACGTCTGATGATAAGTCGACGGGACGACCTTCATTTTGTGTATCCATGGGGTGCCGAGGATGATGTTATACGCGGACGGGCAATCCACGACGTTGAATCTGGTCGGCAGGTTGACTCCTTTGGCTAACGTTGGCAACGTGATCTCTCCGACAGTGTGTTGGGCTTCTCCACTAAAACCAACTAAAACAGTGGATTTCTTAATAATATCTTTATCACACAATCCCATACCTTCGAGGGCGCTTTTGAATATGATATTAACTGAGCTGCCCCCATCGACCAATACTCGCTTCAATAGGCAATTACTGACAGTCAAGGATATGACTAGTCCATCATGGTGCTCTACGTCGCATACATCGTCATCGTCGAAGGTAATTGCCATTGCTTCCAATTTGCGTTCTTACTTTCCTGCAAGATTTAAAAACGGCGGACGAGGGGGTACCCTCTCTTGCTAGCCTTTTGGCTGCGGAGTATGTTAGTCCACACACATCAGATCCACCAGATTTGACATTAATTACCTTTACGTGCGTCGGTGACGCAGGCGGGACGGACTGCGCAGGGTTCCTCTCGAAGGACACTTTGCCTTTGTCGCTTAGGAGATCTTTGAGATTCCCCTTATTGAGCATGAACGCAACCTCGGGTCGTAACGCAATGCACTCCTTAGTCTTGTGGCTATGATCATGATGGAATTGACACCATTTTGTCTGATCTTTTTGCGCCTCTGGTCGGCCACTTTTCCTTGGCCAACGGTCGGGTGCCTCGATCTTGGTTAAGGCATTTACGACGCCTCCAACATCGACGGAGAATCCATAAGAGTCGACAACGTCAGTAACATTGTTTACCTAATTCGAGGACTGTATGGATGGTTTCGCCAATTAATCTTCTTGGGGACGAAAGCCTTCCGGTCGTTAGGATTTTCTGGCGCACGACGTGTTGATATGGTATTGAGGTTGGCATCGTCTTCCTCCAACCTCATCTGTGCTAATGCTCGTGATTTGAATTCCTCGAGCATTTGACATGGATACTTCGTTAGGCAGTTGTAGAGTTTTGATCGCAGAATTAGACCTTTCCTGAAATATTCAATAGAAGTGTTAGTATCAAGATCTCATCTCTTTATTAAAGCAATTATAATAATCGCGAACAGATTCTTTAGGTCCTTGAACGAAGCCATATAGGTCGCTCGTCTGCTTTTCAAGGCTGCGACTGCCTTCAAATTTCTCATAGAACTTGTTGACGAGGGTGGAAAAATTGCCAATGCTGCCTGGCTTCAGGAATCCAAGCCATTTGAGGGTAGGACCGGTGAGCGTGGCTCCAAAAGATTTGCACATACAGGCTTCCACCAGATGCCAAGGAATTGACGCTTGCCACATCCGCTGCTTGTATTGGGCGACATGCTCGCCTGGATCAGTCGAACCGTCGTAACTAGCAACAAGGACGGGCAGATTCAGCTTCTTGGGAAATACGACCTTCGAGATCCTCTCTACGAATGGTGATGCCGCATAACCATCAGGATGCTCTACGATGCTTGGCGTTGGAGCTCCGGGGAGCTAGGACATGAGCTTCATCAGGCGCCTATTTTGCTTTTCGATCAGGATCATGCGCTTCGCCATAGGATTTGCTTCTCCCTCGCCAGGATTCTCTTCTGCGTCATTTGAGGGTTCTTCGTCCTCGAGCTCTACATCATCTTCGGATTCGGAATTATTTGAATCAGAGAGATCCTGCATAAGAGGAATGTCGTTCATATTGGCACGACGCCAAACCATTGAGGCTTTGGATGACGCCAGCTCTTCTTGCAGCTTTTGAATCTTTTCGTGCGACGATGAGAAGTCAGTGGCTAGTCGCTCATTAGCTTGCTTCATTTCGAGCATCTCTGCCCTCATTTGGTCATATAACCTCTGCATATCGTCGAGACTTGGTGTTTCTCCCATCTAATGGATTTTGAACAGTAGTTGATCTGGTTATGCCCCACTGTTTATGCTAAAATTTGCCTCTTTCGACACAATTAAAGTTAGGGACACTTTAACCAGATTATGTATATGTCAATGCAAGGAATGAATGCAAAAAAAGGGGATCAAAGGGATGAACACACAAAGATGGTGACCCGGAAAACCCCAATGAAGATGGGTAAAAACCGCGGGTGGAGATGATTCCACCATTCTACTATCAATGACCATCGTTACCGATGAGTGATGACCGTTTACGGTTTTTTCTTTAAGTACCAAATGTCAAGTAGTCTATTCTCATGATATTGATTTTTCTTTTGTATGTATTTTGCCGTATATTTTTTCCTTTGGCTTTTTCCGAAAAAATGCACTATTGAATTCCTAGATAATTACAATGGTAACGGTCCCTTGATTATAGGAGATCCTCCTAACCAAGCTCCAATGACAGAATCTTCTTTCCTTCTTTATGTAATTTATTTCCATTAACGACTATCTTGGCTAAATAAATGCCGCGCTGAACTCCTTCCTTTTTTGGACAATCAGTTACGGGTTTTAGACGACTTGGTCTTCGTGTCTTCTCGTCGCGTCCTTGTGTCAAAGTCACTATGTCATTATGTCAATGTCATCCTGCAAAAAATCAGCCATAACAGTGCCATGGCATTTGGCTGATTCAATTTAATTGAACGTAATGGCAGGATGTTTCTATGGCCTTTACCACTGATTCAATTCATTTGAACATAATAGAACATCGTGGATGAGTGTGAAGGGAAGGCCTCCTTCTGTCGAATGTCGTACTTGCAGGCATTCTAGAGGACTCTTTATAATCCCAAGACGGTGGCCAGGATTGTTGAACTATATAATGTTCACAATCATTTGAAAAACATGTGATTTGTCTTGGAGGTAAAATGAATTGCATGTTCAACTGTGTTGTATGTTGTTCATGGGACAATTCATGGATAACACAATATTTTTCATGCCCTTAAAAAAGATATGTGCTATCGGGCCCTCCTCTCTTCTGCAAGTTCAATCTTAGGATACTTGTAGCTGAAGGACACCCCATTTCACTAACATGTTTGTTCAATCCTTGGACACTAATATGTAAGTATTAAACTTCTCATTGCTGCTCATTTCTTGTTTTCCTAACTTCGCGTTTGTGGGGGATTATTGGATAACATCCAAGTAAACACGAAATTAAATCAGCGTCGGCCCGACCCAACCGAGCGATGGATCACCCGACCGGCCGAGACGATATTTTTGTCGTTCGCCAAAGGTTTGACTTGCGTGCCCGACCCGATCGGGTGAGTTCCTTTTTTGGCCTTTTTCGTTTTCGATCGCCGGTCCGATCGGGTCAGCTTGTATTTTCGGTCTACACGGTTTGTGGGGACTCCTTTTTCGTATTTTATATAAATTCCTCACCACAAAATCAAAATATCATTATTCTATTCTAATAAAACCCTCCTACCCAATTCTCTCTAAGATTTGAGTCGTTCTTGAGAAATACCAATCTTTGATCCGGGTGCACGGAGTTAGAGATAGTTGTATGAACCTTGGGAGACGAACCTTATCGTGAATCCGCACCGGTGGTGGGAAAATTCGTTTCTAAGGCAGTGACCATCATACCACGCCGCTTCTAACAGGTTTAAGTTATTTGATTTCTGCAGATTTACTACTTACAGTGAGGCCAGTAGGTTGATGCTAACGAGTGTCCAAATTGGAGGAAAAATAATGAAAACTCCATCTTCCACCTCTCTTTCTTTCCCCTCCCATCCCCTGCCCCCTCTATCCCTCTGGCCCTTACTTTCTCTCTTATTGATATCCAAACAAAGTATTAATCTAGTTTACGTTGTTAGGATTAATGTATGGAACACTCAATTATATATTTGAAAGCAATTATTAAGTGGAATTAAAAATAAATAACATTAAGGTTCAAAAAAGAAGATTTAACGTGAAAACCTGAAAAACCGAGAGAAAAACAATGAAATAATTCAATCTAACGAGATCACCTAGAAAATTGATACTTTAGATCCTGTATGATAGCCGGGATCAGATTCATCATTGACGGAGGTTTTATGATTATTTGCAAGAATTTGGCGGACGAAAAAGAAGAGCAGACAAGTGAAAAATGATTGCATGCGCAGGTTTCCAGGCGGGAGGTCCATGAACCCATGCGGTCCTTATGCTCAAGTGGGAGGTTGGTGCTACATATTTTCAATATCGATAATAGCTCTATCTCTAGGCTGGCAAGGTTGTGGCCCGGACGGGCAAATGGCTTCGGCAAGAGTGTTTTTTAGAAGCTTATGTGGTAATTACTCGGATGATCATGATTTGAACAAGTTGGCTAGATTATGTTGTATAGTACTAATGATTTCTTGACAAGAAATCAGAAGACGGGATTGTTCGGATTGATGGCATACTCAAGGTTCATAAAAGGCTTTAACGTGGAAATTCAAGAAACGAGACAAAAGCAACGAAATAATACACTAGGACTTTCAATGATATATATGATATGGTGACTTACAAGGCTTTCAAGATCTCCCCCCATTTAACCAAATCACTCTAGAACACGAATCCCCTAGATTCAAGTCCTAACTCATGCATACTCAAACACCTCACATCTTGGCTTCTCCTCTCCGTATAATTATTCTTATCGAATGATCTATTTTTATATCTAATCAAGAATAACCTAATCCTACTAAGAATACAACACTAATCCTAGATATATAGATTAGAATATATGCCAAATTATATCTACTTTTATAAATACAATTCTACTACTATTAGGAAACTATAATCCTTAACATACTTAGATATTTGCCAAAACATGAAAGATGTCCATTTTCTAACATATGCTAAGGGAAGCCTTGAAAGTCTTCCTGAGGCAAATACATAGAAAAAAACCCGGGAATTTCAAGTACGAGGGCAACTAGGTGTAGACCAAGAACTCTAAAAGCTAAAATTATGTTTTTATTACACTAGTTTAAGTTTTATAATCAGTATGAAGCTGTAAATTTTACATGTATGTGAACGAATGGAATAACAATAATAGTTTTTTAAGATCAAGGAAGTGACATGGTTTGCATTATAGTTTAATCTTATCAGATTGTGTTTGTGTTATCAAAGAGTATATCAGTCAATAGACAGTAGCCATTTTAAGGTGACAAAGAAGACAACATAACAAAGAACCTTTGGAGGTTACTATAAATAACTATCTTATAGTAGTAGTTCACCTTGATATCTAACAACATATTCACTATAGATTACCTATGATAGAAGTTCAACTACAAATATCCCTTGATGGTATGATCTAAAATCTGATTAACACTATGAAAGATATTCCTCTATGATTAACATAGTTAGGAGGTTAGTTATGTTACTTATTTTGTTTTGGTGCACGACACGCCAATCAACAACCATTAGAGTGGCCATGGACTTGGCCAAAGAGCGTTAATGGAATGATTGTACCATCTTTTCTGATTCAATGATTGTAGTGGATAATATCACGGGGCAGCCAAATATCGTGATAGGTATACTAATATCATGGAGCTAAAAAGCCTAGATATCTCCATTGAACAATTATGATTAATTTGTAATATTCGAGCCCTGAGGCCAACAAACTTTGCTACTTATGTGTGACCTGAAGAACTATTATGAACCTTTATTAATGCATCTATTTATCCAAAAATAAAAGACATCCCAGCTCTTTTTCAAGTTTGCAATATATCAAAATACTCCATTGCGTAAGGTTGTATCAAAGAACAATGTAAAAAAAGGAGGCTATAAAGAAGCGTCAATCTCATTTTCAACGATTGAGAATTTTATTTGATCAAGATTGCTATGCATTTGTTAGTCTTGATTTTTATTGTAGATGTCTATATCTCTTTCATTAAAGAATTAATTTTGATATTCATCATTATAGAACAAATATATCTTTTTTTTCTCTTTGTCTTTTTCCTCATTATTTCTCTTTCAAAATCCCAATTCTTTTTATCAACCTACGGACTACCACCAACCTTTTGATTGATGGTTGAGCCCCAACTCCTTTTTTATTTCTCTAGTTTTTGTATCTTGTCAACAATAAATCTTTATTATTCTCTCTCTATCGGAGAGTTGTACTACCCAAGTGTTGGATTATTTCTACCCAAGTATTTAATTTTATCTATCCATATATTGGATTATATCTACCCATATATTGTTCTTAATCTACCCATATATTGTTGTTAATCTACCCATATATTGTTCTTAATCTACCCATATATTGGATTATCTATCCATATCTTGAGTTATATCTACCCTTATATTGAGTTTTATCTTTCTCTTTGTGAGTGTTTGGTTATGTTATTGTTCAGAAGGAAAATTTAATTTTTTGACGAATATTTCGTGTTGCGGCATATGAATCCTACATGTACAATCAATTAACCAAATTTAATAATATTTAAGATTAAAACACATCAAAAGACTCCAATGTGGAAAGCCGTATCAAACAACAATGCAACGAAAGGGGGTATATAGAAGTGTTAGATCACATCTGCATACTCGCGGTTTTATCAATTTAGAACTTTATTTGTTCAGAAATATTATGTATATTTTTAAGTTTTGATTTTTATTGTAGATGTCGTATGACTCTTTCAATAATGAATTAATTTTACATTAAAAACTCAAGCAATTGTAGCTCATTCTAACAATGATTTCTAGATGGGCGATCCTTAAACCCACTTGCGCAACTAATATGAGTTTCGAACGTGGCAAGTGATGTTATGACTAGCTACACAGATTTGGTTAATGATGTATGTAATCAAGTGCAGGATAGAAAATTGAGATATAGAGGCACCATTGTTCGAGTTATCGATGCATAAATAGAGAGTTCCAGCAGAATATCTTTAAGTTGATTTTGAAGCAGGCGAAGAAGTAAAGATTACTACAGCTCTAAAATAAGAGTAACTTATATATCCTGGATTACTTTGCTAAGTTTGTTGAAATTACACAGCCCATTTCTTTACTAACATTGGTTTAGACGCCAATATGAGTCTTTTCTCTGAGGCAAAGGGTGTTCATAATCGGATCAATATGAGGTATCAAGCTCCTATACTGACATGGAGAATATTGTTGGGGTTTATAGAAGTAAGTTGAGCCAAGATATTCAACCACTCAATAAGTTGATCAAGCTTGTATATGCAAAGGAGGTCAATGTTAAAAGTGAGTGTTGGATAACATCCAAGTAAACGCGGAATTCAATCAGGATCCACCTGACACAACCGGGTGGGTTCGCCTGATTGGGAATAATGATGTTTTATCGTTCGCCAAAAGGTTTCGCTTGCGGGCCCGATCGGGCGAGTTCCTTTTTCGTTTTCGCTCGCGGGCCAGATCGAGCGAGCTTCTTTTTCGGTGGACTATGGTTTCCGCGATTTGTGGGGACTCCTTTTTCTTATTTTATATAAATACCTCAACCCAAAACCGAAATATCATTATTCTATTCCAATAAAACCCTAAAAAACAAACCAACCCTATTCTCTCTAAGATTTGAGCAGTTCTTGAGAAATACCAATCTTTGATCCGGGTGCATGGAGTCAGAGATAGTAGTTGTGTGAGCCTTGGGGGACGAACGTCATCGTGAATCCGCAATTGTGGTGGCGAAATTTGTTTCTAAGGCAGTGGCCACCATACCATGGCGCAAGTCATTCATGTAATTTAGGTTTAAGTTATTTGAGTTCTGCAAATTTACTACTTACAATTTAGTAACGAATTTTTCTGTTGAAATCATGTCTAGTTCTCAGAATATATTTTTCCCTAATATGTCGAAGTTGGAACCTTTAGATGGACATAACTATAAAACATGGTCACTAAAGTTCATGATAGCATGTGAACAAGTAGATCTTGACTATGTGTTGTTTAATGATCCACCTCTGGAAAGGATGGTGTAGATTCTACATCTAAAATTGTTGTTATCGCTGATACTCCTACAAGAGAGAAATCTGATAAAAGTCATTAAGTTTGATGGAGTGATAAGTATGGAAAATTATATCATGAATAATAAGATTGTTAAGGGAAACATGCCGAACCTAATGAGAAACCCCATATTTGATTTATTTTTATCCTATAAGACTGCAAAATCAATATGGATTTTGTTGGAGAGAAAGTATAGTGGTGATGAAGCAGGGAAAAAGAAGTATGTTACTGGAAACTGGTTGGACTTTAAATTGGTAGATAATAAGCTAATTATGGATCAAGTTCATGTGTATGAATAGTTGCTGAAGGGATGAAGATGTGTGAAATTCTTCAAGCTAATGTTCTGATTATAAAGTTGCCTAAATCATGGAACAATTATCGTAATCATCTGAAATATAAGAAAGGGGATATGACTCTAGAGGAGTTAATTAGGCACATGAAAATGGAAGAGGGTAATAGGTTAAAAGACTCAGTAGCCCGAACTTCAAACAATCTGGCAGTTAAGGCTAATCTGGTTGAAGCTGGATCTGGGTCTGCCTTGGGTTTTGGGAAGCCAAGAGGAGATTCCAAAAGGTTCATCGGGAAGGATGAAAAGCCGCTTGACAATGGAAAGTTCAAGCGCAATGGGAGGATTGAGAAGAAACCAGGTTGCTGTTACAACTGTGGCAAGTCGGGTCACTATGCTTCTATTTGTCCAACAAAAAATAAAGGCACTGGTTCGGGTCAAGGCTCAAAGGATCAAGACAAAGGTCAGACAAATCTAGCAGAGGCAGGCGAACTTGTTCTGGCAATGATTTCTGAAGTTAATTTGATGGAGAATAATCGTGAGTGGATAGTAGACACAGGAGCCTCTCATCACTTCTGTGCAAAGAAGGAGATGTTTGTGGAATTTGAAGAGGCGAATGGGGTCACCAAGTCTATATGGGAAATGATAACAAATCTCAAGTGCTCGGAAAAGGGAAAGTTCAACTGAAGCTGACATTCGGAAAATCATTACCTCTCCTTAATGCTTTCTATGTCCCCTTCCTTTGTAGAAATTTAATTTCTGGTAGTTTGCTTAATAAAGCATGTGCCAAGTTAGTTTTTGATGCAAATAAGCTAGTGTCGATTTGTAGCGAGTTTATTGGGAAGGGTTATATTAATTTTGGCCTATTTTGGACATTGTAACTCATGTTTCAATGAATAAGATTCATTCTTCTACGTATATTGTCGAGTCTTTAAATATGTGGCACTGTCGTTTGGTCATGTGGGGGTTCGTTCAATAAATCATCTTCGAAAACGAACCTATTGCTTGATGTGATTGATGATGGACTTAACAAATGCGGAGTGTGTGCTGAGGCAAAATTTGTAAGAAAGCCTTTTATACCAGTTACTAATAGAGTGTCTGAACTATTAGAACTAATTCACACTGATCTGACAGACTTTAAGAATCTTAAAAGTCGGAGTGGTAAGAAATATTATATTACCTTTATGGATGATTGTTTAAGGTATTGTGGACTTTTCCTATTAAAGTCTAAGGATGAGGCTCAACGAAAATTCTTGGTGTGTAAGGAAGAAGTTGAAAATTAGTTCGATCAAAAAATTAAGAGGCTTCGGTCTGATCGTAGATGGGAATATGAGTCTGAATTTCTTAAGACCTATGTGATAAAGAGGGCATTATTCATGAGGACTCTGCATAATATACCCCTCAGCAGAATGGTATAGTTGAAAGGAAGAATAGAACTTGGAAGGAAATGATGAATGCAATGCTTTTAAGTTCTAGTCTCCCTAATAATATGTGGGGGAAAGTTGTCCTGTCTGCAAACTATATATTGAACAGGTTATCTCATAGGAAGTTAGACAAGACTCCATTTGAGCTATGGAGAGGTTTTGTGCCAAATCTGAAATTCATGAAATTGTGGGGGTGTCTAGCTAAAGTGGGTATGACCTCGTTCAAGAGAATCACTATAGGATCCAGGAAGTTTGATGTTGTTTTCATTGGTTATGCTGAAAATAGTGCTGCATATAGATTTTTGAGGTTGGATGACAAGTCTGTGTGTGAAGCTCGAGATGCTGCATTCTTTGAATAGGTATTTCCATTCAAGAAATTTGGACATATTGAAAATGCTCCCACTGTGGGGATTCTGGCTAGTAATGCAGGTCCTTTAGTTACTTCGAGTGAGGTATGTAAATCAGATGAGCCTAGAACAAGTAAGAGGCAAAGGGTGGAATCAAGTTTTGGTCCGGATTTCATTACTGCATTTATGTCTGAGTTTGGATCTTCAAAAGTCATGGTCATGTCATTGTTTATGATGGATGAGGATCCCGACATTTGAAGAAGCCATGAGTTCCATGGATGCTAGTTTCTGGAAGGAAGTAGTCAACAGTGAGTTGGATTTCACCATGGCGAATACCACTTGGGAACTTGTGGACCTGCCTAAAGGGAACATGCCAATTAGCTGTAAATGTATTTTTAAGAGAAAGAGAAAAATTAATGGGACCTTGAAACCATTCAAGGCAAGACTAGTTATTAGAGGATTCACTCAAAAGTTTGGAGCGGATTATTTCTATAATTATTCACCTGTGACTCAAATTGCTACCATTCGTGTTTTATTTGCTTTAGCTTCTTCATTTCACCTGTTTGTGCATCAGATGGATGTGAAGACAACCATTCTGAATGGAGATCTCCATGAAGAAATATATATGGAACAACCTCCTGGTTGTGCAGCACCAGGGATGGAGCATAAGGTGTGGAGGCTGAAAAAATATCTATATGGCCTCAAGCAGGCCCCAAAATAGTGGTATGAAAAAATACATAAGACTATGATTGGTTTTAGATTTGTTGTGAATGGGTCAGATGCATGTGTGTACTCAAAGGTAATTGGTACTGATTGCGTAATCATATGGTTATATGTTGATGACATGCTTTGTTTAGTCCAACTATTGATACCATAGAGTAAACTAAGAGATTCTTGCATTCTAAGTTTGAGATGAAGGACTTGGGTGTAATCGATGTGATATTAGGAGTAAAAGTTGTTAGAACTCCTAAGGGTTATTCACTGTCCCAAGCTCAATATGTGGAGAAAGTGTTGAAGAAATTAGACTGCTTTAATGATCCTCTAGTCAGGGCTCCCTATGATTTTAGTGTTCCATTACTTATGAATAATGGTTATGATGTGTCACAAAGTGAGTATGTGAAGGTTATAGGTAGTTTGATGTTTATGATGAACTGCACTCGTCCTGACATTGCGTATGCAGTGAGTAGGCTTAGTAGATACACTCATAATCCCATTTTGGATCACTAGAAAGCTCTAAAAAGACTATTGAGATATTTAAGAGGAACCATGAACTGGGGGTTAAACTTCGTGGGGTTCACAACTGTCCTAGAAGGATACCGTGATGCTAATTGGGTGATTGATAGTGATGAGGTGAGTTCTACTAGTGGGTATGTCACTCTGAATGGAAGTGTAGTATCATGGAAGTCTGTCAAGAAGACATGTATAGCTCGATCTACTATGGAAGCTGAGTTCATTGCTTTGGATCTTGCTACTTAAGAGGCTGATTGGTTGAGTAACCTTTTGGAAATTAATATTCCTTTGTGGGGGAGTCCGACTCCTTCTCTGTCAGTTCATTGTGATTCATAAGCTGCGACAGGGGTTGCCAACAACAGTCTATATAATGGCAAGAACAGGCACATTCGAGTCAGACATGAGTCTGTGAGACAATTTAATATGAATGGTGTCATCTCTCTAGAGTTTGTGAGAACTGAAAGGAATTTTGCTGATCCTTTTACTAAAGGATTGAGCAGGAAGTTAGTATTAGAATTTTCAAGAGGAATGAGTTTGAAACCGTTGTAGGTTATCACATTCTTGAATTCTATAATGAACTTATTCATGATTTCTCATTAATATAATCTTTACTCTAATTTGAGGTTCTTGTTAAACAGGTTGTATGTGTATATTTTTGAGATTTGGTGTGCGTGGCCTTTCACTGATTCAATTTAATTGAACGTAATGGACAGGATGTTTCTATGGCCTTCCACTAGAGGAAAAAAAACTCATTTGATGCGGTCAAAATCGAACTTACTAATGCGGTTTTGATCCGCATGACGTAGGCTCACAGCAGATCCAAAATATTTACTGATGCGGTTTTACCTTAAAACTGCATCAGTTAATCATTCTATTTTATATAAATACCTCACCCCAAAATCGAAATATTATTATTCTATTCTAATAAAACCCTAAAACACAAGCCTCCCCTATTCTCTCTAAGATTTGAGGAGTTCTGGAGAAATACCAATCTTTGATCCGGGTGCACAAAGTCAGAGATAGTTGTGTGAAGCTTGGGGGACGAACGTCATCATGAAGCCAGATCGGTGGTGGTGAAATTTGTTTATAAGGCAGTGGCCACCATACCACGGCGCAACTCTTTCTTGTAATTTAGGTTTATGTTATTTAATTTCTGCAGATTTACTACTTACAGTGAGGCCAACAGGTTGATGCTAACGAGTGTCCAAATTGGAGAGATTTGGAGGAAAAATAATGAAACTCCTTCCACCTTTCTTTCTTTCCCATCCCGTCCCCTGCCTCCTCTATCCCTACGGCTCCTTACTTTCTCTCTTATATTTCTATCCAAACAAAGTATTAATCTAGTTTATGTTGTTAAGATTGATATATGGAATACTCGATTATATATTTGAAAGCAATAATTAAGTGGAATTAACCCAATAAATAACATTAAGGTTCATAGAAGAAGATTTAACGTGGAAACCTGAAAAACCGAGAGAAAAACAATGAAATAAGTGAAAAATGATTGCATGCGCAGGTTTCCAGGCGGGAGGTCCATGAACTCAAGTGGTAGGTTGGTGCTGCATACTTTCATTATCGATAATAGCTTTATGTCTAGGCCGGAAAGGTTGTTGCTCGGGCGGGAAAATGGCTTCAGCAAGAGTGTTTTCTAGAAGCTTATGTGGTAATTACTCGGACGATCTTGATTTGAACATGTTGGCTAGATTATGTTGTATAGTACTAATGATTTCTTGACAAGAAATTGGAAGACCGAATTGTCCGGATTACTCAATTATGTATTTGCAAGCAATGAGAACATAAAAATAACAGAAGAAACAACTATAAGGTTCACACAAGAAGATTTAACGTGGAAATTCGAGAAGCGGGAGAAAAGCAACGGAATAATACACTAGGACTCTCAATGATATATATGATACGGTGACTTACAAGGCTTTCAAGATCTCCCCCAACTAACCAAATCACACTAGAACATGAATCCCCTAGATTCGAGTCCTAACTCATGCATACTCAAACACCTCACATCTTAACTTCTCCTCCTCCGTATAATTAGTCTTATCCAATGATCTATTTTTATAGCTAAGAATACAACACTAAGCCTAGATAGACTAGAATAGATGCCAAATTATATCTACTTTTATAAATACAATTCTACTACTATTACGAAACTATAATCCGTAACATACTTAGATATTTGCCAAAACATGAAAGATGTCCATTTTCTAACATATGCTAAGGGAAGCCTTGAAGGTATGGCTGAGGCAAATACATAGAAAAAAAACCGGGAATTTCAAAATACGAGGGTAACAAGGTGTAGACCAAGAACTCTAAAAACTAAAATTATATTTTTATCATACTAGTTTAACTTTTATAATCAATATGAAGCTGTAAATGTTACATTTATGTGAATGAAAGGAATAACAATAATAGTTGTTTAAGATCGAGGAAGTGACGTGGTTTGCATTATAGTTTAGTCTTCAGATTGTGTTTGTGTTATAAAAAAGTATATCAGTCAGTAGACAGTAGCCACTTTAAGTTGGCAAAGAGTACAACATAACAAAGAACCTTTGGAGGTTACTATAAATAACTATCTTTTAGTAGTTCACCTTGATACCTAACAAAATATTCACTATAGATTACCTATGATAGAAGTTAAACTACAAATATCCCTTGATGGTTTAATCTAAAATCTGGTTAACATTATGCAAGATATTCCTTTATAATGCTAATGTCAGATTCTATATGACAAAATGCATCATACTCCATCTTAAAATTTGAAACACTACCTAGAAATGAGAAAACAATTCAACTAATAATGATGACACTAGTCCAGCAACTAAGACATCAACGATGTTGAATATTCTATAATTAATAGAAAAGGAGTAATAACCAAGTTGTAAATTGTCACAGAAGACAAGGTTTGTCATTCGAGAAGTTGTACCTTGAAAAATCTTGTAACAATGCTATATATTTCTTGATTACAAGAGAAAAACAATGCGAGCATAAAAAGCTTAAATTGTAAAGTTCACCTTCTGATTTAACTTTATTTTTACCAGAGCACAATAAACATACATAATTCTTGCAGCAGGAAACAACATACTTACCCTAAATCCTTGAACGACTAGGCTTCGTCATGTTCGGGTTCAAGTTCCTCAAGCTGCAGCCCAGGCATGGTTTTATCTTTAATTGATTTAAAATCTGATTAACATTATGCGATATATTCCTATATGTTGCTAATGTCAAATTGTCGATGACACAATGGAGCATATCCATCTAAATAATTTGAAGCACTACCCAAGAGTGAGAAAGCAATTCAGCTAATGATGACACTAGTCCATCAGCCTAAGAAGTTGACAATATTGAACATTCAAATTCTCTATTAGCAGAAAAGGAGTAATAACCAAGCTCTAAATCGTTGTAGAAGATAACAATTGTCATATGAGATTATAATTAATAACATAATGCTTACTTTGCTAGCTATGTCTGAGGAGTCTAGCTTGAAAAGTCTTGTATCAATGTTGTGTATATATCTTAATGATTAAGCAGAAATTTGTTGAGTAGAGGAGAACTAATTCTTGCAGCAGGGTTGGTCATGTTCGGGTTTAAGTTCCTCAAGATGCAGCCCAGGCATGGTTTTATCTTTGATTGAAACAAGACTTTCCATGTATGCAAAATCTCCATGAGATGTTCTCTCATACTGATACGCAAGATCATTTAGTTCTTGTGAGTCAGAATCCAAAAGTACTAGCTTGCCATAATGACATTCTAGTAAGATACAATTATCCTTCCAATGACCAATGGGATTCCAGACATCTGGAAAAGGTCCCATGGTTAATTTTTTGATCCAAGATCCTTCTTTCAAAGTCCAAATATCAAATATCTTGTCAATCGTCTGGAAAGTAAAAAAGGCAAGACATCCGTCATATATTCCAATACAATTAGAGCTTGGTTGTGAGTAGTCTGGAACATGCATCTCTTTGTAAACATCCGTAGCCATGTCAAAAGAGATGACTACTTCTTTACGCACATCCTCCTCTCGATACGATCCCAACCAATAATAAAAACCATTAGAATAATTGTAACACTTGTTCTCTTCCAACCAGAAATCTCTGCTTAGATCTCCAATATATCTCCACGAATTAGTCCACAACGAGTAGACATAAACGGAGTCAGGATACGTGCTAGTTAAATCTTCTTCAGTCGTGGAACAATGAGTTTTAATAGCAACCACCTTGAAGTCTTTAGTTACAGGATCTAATCCAAAACCATAACCTTCCACATGCATATAACAGATGTTAGCTGGAAGATTAGGCTTAGGAAGTAATGGAGGCAAGTGTATAAGTTCATTGGTCACCGGATTCCACAAAGCACGAGCACAAAAATTATGCTCATTAAGATAATTTGTTCCTTCACATGGACCACAAATATATGAGCAATAGATGGGTATATTATATAAGACTTCATCAGCTATAACGTGAGGAGTTTCGTCTAACAACAACTCATGCAACTGAAGTTCTTCATAACTAACATAATGATGAAAAAGGAGACAATTGCGCCACCATTTATTGTTGTTATAATAGTTCTTCAGATGGTTGGAAATGAAATCAGAACTTGATATAATAGCATACCATGATTTGCACACACTCTTGAACCTTAACAAGTCATTCACAGGAAGCCATGATAGAATTTCAATAATCAAACTTTCAGGCATATGATCTCCCTTTTGTATACTCATTGACCTCTCCTTTTCCATTCTCCTCCTAAAAATAAGCAAGAGAAAAAGAAAATAAGAGTTACTCATAAACACAATTGATAATCGATCTACTTATTACAGTATACTAAACTAGAAACAAAAGGCCCATAAAAAAAGTAGAAACAAAAGGACATGTCAATCACTCAATTCTTCACTAAATTATTCCCACCTAAACAAATTTCTTACTGTTTTAGATTTTTTATATAAATTTTTACAAAATCTTAAGTAGTGTACTCGGTACCAATATACTATTGTGAAACTGATGGGGTATGTTATGACATTTGTCTCGGCAACAAGTGATAGCCTAGTGGTGATGATCCGATCCCAGCTAGGATGGAGTCTCACCCCTTTGGAAGAGGGGTCTCCAAATTCCCATTTTTTAGGACTTCAACTTATCTTATTAGGAAAAAAATGTTTGTCTCAATGTATATTTCAAAACATCATTTGCTATTAGTCTTAACAAATGGATAAATTAGAAACAGTAATAGTCAAAGTTGTGTATAAGCGAGCGTGATAGTATAGTGGTGCAATTACTTTTCAAGCTATTACCAATACTTTGCAGTTTAACACAAAAAAAAAAAAAGGAAAACTTGATTATAATAATCACACCTTTGGTCAATTTGCTTAAAATAGTCCAAACTTTAAATAATCTCAAAATAATCCCACCTTAATACCCCATATTCTTAAATTGGTGTTTTTTTACCTAAAACTTGTTCAACGATTAAATGTGATTAAGTCATTCGTTTTTTTCATTGATTTTTTCATCAAATACGCCCGACAAATTAAAAAATTCACCATATACCCTCAATGTTTCAAAAATTCACCATATACCCTTGAGATTTTGAAAACGTGCACCAGATGCTCTTCTTCTAACTTTCGTTAACTCACCAGCTTTATTTACCATTTTGCCATAATTAACCCTAAACCCTAATTATAATCTAACCCTAACTCTAATTCTAACCCTAATCCTAAACCTAAACCCTTACTTTGACTCTAATCTTAAACCCTTACCCTAACCATAACACCACCCCTAACCCTAACCCTAACCTCGTGCCAGCCCCCACCCTCTCCCCCTCTTCTCCACTCCACTGCAAGAACCCCTCTCCCACCCCTCCTCTCCACCACCGCTCCCCGTCCCCCACTCCCTCCCCATTAATTTTTCCCTCCCCTTCCCCGTCGAATTCCCCAGCCAACAACAACAATAACGAAAGAGGAGAGAGAAGAAGTGCGCGAAAGAACCACCAACAGCAGCCGCAGCGAGGACAGCAGCAACAGTTTGACGGTTGTACACAAGCAGCAGCGCAAAATAGCACCAACATTGTCGTCATTCGCTGACCACCGGTGTACCTCTAAGCGCCACATTTCGGCGTCCTAGCACCACCCTAGAAAAAAACAGAGGAGAGAGAGAGACCGTGAAAATGGAACCCTCCCCCTCGATATCGAATCTTGAGACTGAAGAAGATCGAAAAATGAAGAATAGAAGATTGAATTGTTTCAGGGGATTCGTGGTTGCGGGGTTCGCCCGTGGTGGTGACGCAACTCGAATTCGACTGGCGATGGCTGGCAAGGGAAGGGGGCTGGCCGGCGGAGGAGGAGGTGGGGGTTGCGGTGGTGGAGGGAAAGGGGAGGGATGGTTTAGTGTTATGGTTTTGATTTTAGGGTAACACATTAGTGTTTAGATTAGGTTTAGGTATTAGGGTGTAGATTTTAGGATTTAGGGTTAATAATTGCAAAATGGTAAACAAAGCTAACGGTGAGTTAACAGAAATTAGAAAAAGGGCATCTACTACACATTCTCGAAAACTCAAGGGTATATGGTGAATTTTTGAAACTTTAAGGATATATATTTGGTGAAAAACCCGTTGTTTCAAAAAACAAAAATTTATTGTCAATCCTTTCTCTCTCCACCACTTGAATACACCACCAGCATAACTCAACCAACCTACCCCACCGCCACTCAAAGTCCCACCCACCCACAAGAATACTACATCCATTAGCTCGGAAACCTATATCACTCACCCTGAAATCCCACACAACAACCACCACAAATTCAAGAAAAGAGTTATTCTTCCATAGTTTTCACTGGACCTTCCTGAAATCTGGAGATTAGATGACACCCTTAGAGAGAAAGGGGGAGAGAAGGAGAATAAGTTTTTCACTTTATTCAGTTTAGTTCACTATTTCTTCCCCAATGAACTTTTTTTCTCTATTAATTCACTTTCTGTCACATTTTTTTTGCATTTGTAAACACAAATACTTGATGCTCACAAGCAGCGGCGGATTATTGTTGGGGCGGGTGGGGGCTTGGCCCCCCATAACTGTATAAGATAAATTAAGTAGATTGTAATTTATGTTATAAAACAAACTGTGGCACAGTGGCATTGAAACAAGGTGTAAAAGGAAGTTTGAGCCCTAAAGGTTGCAAGTTCAAACCTTGCATCAATACATTTGGACTTTTTTGTTTTTCTTCATTTTAAATGCTTCTCTTTTTCTTCCTTTTTTTCCTTCTTTCTTTTTTAGTCCTTTCTTTCTTCTCCCTATTTATCTTTGGCTTATATCAATTTGCCTAATTTAGAAAAATCTTTTCAATTAAGTATACTATCTTTTATTATTCTTCTCTAAAAAACTTTCTTTTTATTTACTTATAATAGTACTTCTTATTTCCTCAAACTCATTCCTAACAATAATAAAATATAAGTTTATCTCTTTTTTTGTGACTTAAAGCAATATGGTAATTTATTTAGTTTTTTGTTACTGGAGTAATTTATTTAGTTGCTAATGAGCTATACCTTCAATTTCTTAAAAAATTACTCAATTTCTTGAACATTTCATAATGGAAAAACAAATTAATCGAAACAATTTCTTAAAAATTACACCTTTGAGGTTTTGATTTATTACATTAGCTACAAGTTCTTTGTAGCCATTAATAATAATAGTATATTAATATTTTGATGTCTAATAGTGTTTTTATTCATCATTTAAAATTTTACACTAAAATTTTAATTTTATCAACTCGGCCCCTGCTAAATAGTTCGTCGCCACTGCTCACAAGAAAGATTACATACTACTCTTTGATTTGCCGACGGTTTGTGCAAAAATCAGCAGTTTCTAGAGACTGGACGTTAGTTTTTGATTTACATTGCAATTTCACAAAGAAAACTCATTCTGGAAATACGAGATTGCAGTACTCAATCTCAAAGTTTTTAAGATGATGACGGATTAACTCCTCCATATCGGATACTAGCAGGCAGCAGCAGTAAGCAATCCAATCCGATTATAACTTTTGTAGTATTAAACCTGCATACGGTACCACTGGGCACTGGAAACGTTGTCGTTTGAGGAGGAGAAAGGTTCGAATGCCTATGCCTATGGTGGTTGTAATTGTGGTTGTCGGTATTAAGCCTGCATTTGCAGGTTACTAACGTGTAATGACCTATTTTCAGCAGATTTACTGCAAAGTTGGGATTATTTTCAGATTATGAAAAGATAGGACCACTTTCAAAAGATCAGATCAACGTGGATTATTCATTTCAATTAATCCAATAAAAAAAAAAGATGCACACAACTAGGGGTGATAATGAGCCTGACAAGCTCGCGAGCAGCTCGGGCTCGGCTCGGTCAAAGCTCGGTCAAAGCTCGGCTCGTTGAAGCTCGGCTCGAGCTCGGGCTCGGCTCGAGACTTAAACGAGCCGAGCCGAGCTAGGCAAAGCTCGGCTCGTAAAGCTCGTGAGCAGCTCGTTTATTATTTTATATTGAAAAAAATATTCTTATTAAAAAATATTTTATATTAAAGAAATTTAATACTAATTTATATTTTAATTTAGATTACAAATTATATATTTTAATTTGTGATCCAACTTCACCTCTACTCCACTAGGCACTAAAGTCCCACATTGGTTAAGAAAACAAGGATCAACCTTATTTTCTTTATAAATAGCTACTATTCCTTACTTCAACTTAAAGTTTAATTTTGTATCTCCTTGGTTGGGAAACAAAAACTATACTTTAATTTCTTCATAGAGGGAATGAAGTATAATTTTAAATAGTTGATTATTTAATCCTTAAAATATTTGATAATTTTTTCTTTAGCAAAACATGGAGTCCCACATTGAAATTTTAACAATGCTATGAGGGATTCCAAGTTATAAAAGCATATGTAAACAAAACAAGGGTATAATGACTTTGTTTTCTTAACAAAACATGGAGTCCCACATTGAAATTTTAGCAATGCTAAGAGGGATTCCAAGTTATATAAGCATATGTAGAATGAGTTTGTTTATCTTAAACAAAACATAAAGTTCCACATTGAAATGGGGATAGTGAGTTTGTTTTTCTTTAACAAACCATGAAGTCCCACATTGAAATCTTAGCAATGCTAAGAGGGAAATCAAGTTATAAAAGCATATGATGGGTGAGTGAACAAGCTCACCTACTTCGAGCCAAGCCGAGCTCATTAGTCGAGCCTAAGCGAGCTCGCGAGCCGAGCCTAAGCGAGCTCGCGAGGCGAGCCTAAACGAGCTCGCGAGCCGAGCTCGAGCCCCAAATTTCCATCACGAGCCGAGCTCGAGCTCGGCTCTCCCAAGCTCGGCGAGCTCACGAGCCGAGCCGAGCTTGGGAAATTATAAACGAGCTCGAGCCGAGCCCAGTGCTATTCGGGCTCGGCTCGCTCGATAAGCACCCCTACACACAACCATCACAACCATCCACATATGACATATACATATACCAACCTAACAGTTACAAGAAGAGATAGAAATCTAACCTTTCTTTCAATAAGTAAAGTAAATTGTCATCGTAAGATTCAGTGTAACGTTGCAAGGAGAGAGCCATGTTCACTACAACATAGATTGACAGATAATTAAGAAAAAAATAAAAGATATTGGAAGTAAGAAATGAAGCAAGATTAGAAGTTGAAAGGCAACCCTTACCCAGCAAAACAAAAAAAGGGGGCTAATCAATTTGAAACGATATTCATGACAATTAGACTTCCAATTGGGTTAATTAGAGATTACCTTCCTGGACTGAAGACTTGACACGGAAAGTAGGAGAGTAGGAGAATAGGAGAGCAGGAGACTGGAGATACAGAAAATTTTGATTTCATTTGAGCCTCTAAGGGAAGCAGTGGACATAGTAAAGGCTATTCCAATCAACTTTTTTAAAAGAAAGGTGGATCACATGATCCGTCATGACAATATGTACATCAACCACTGAATACATGGGTCATAAGTTAGTTTTAAATAATCTCGATACATGATTATAAAATTTTAAATCACATGTTAATATATACCACCATGATTTTAGGAGAAAATTCTTCAAAACTTCAACTTATAAAACAAAAAAACTTCCCGTGCAATTTGCATAGGTTAAAGAACTAGTTAAGAAGCTAAAGTATATCCATACAACTATAATTTAGAAACTACTCAAGTTATTCTCAAATGACACTAGTAGAATAAATGTTTATTGCTCCGGTCATTAAGTGGCCTATTGCAGCGGTTTTGACCACGCAGCAATTAAGGAGGCAATAATAGGTAATAAATTTAGTGTTGCCATTATAAACCGTAGCAATATCATAACATATTGTTGCGGTTTCTGGGCAAAACCGCAGCAATATATTTATTTCTTATTAAAAAAAAGTACAACGTATTGCTGCGGTTTTGGCTAAAACCGCAGTAATATCTTGGTCTATTGCTGCGGATGTTACCCAAAACCGCAGCAATAGGTCTTGTTATAGGCAAAAAATTTTTTTTTTTTTTTTTTTTTGCATTTTGTAATTGAATTTGAAAAAATATCATTCTCTCATTCAAGGAGACTATTGCAGCACTGAATTACCATAACAACACAAAATTAACTAAACCAAACCACTATATATTCAATAAAAGTAATATTTTACAAAGTCTAATTACAAAAATGTATAAAAAAAATGAAAACAGTCCTAATAAGCAAAAATTTAAAAAAAACGAAAAAGAAAAAAATAGAAATACAGTACATTAGACATACATTGAATTAATATAGAAAATTAAAAATTAAAGGAAAATGGAAAAATGAACTCGTGATGGCGGACGACGATGGAACGCCTGATGCGGACAGTGGTGGGAGAATGAACGCCTGGTGCGTACGGTGGTTGGCGAACGAACGCCTAGTGCGGACAGTGGTGGGACAACGAACGTCTGGTGCGGACGATGGTGGGCGAACGAACACCTGGTGCGGACGGTGGTGGGCGAACAAACGCCTGGTGCGAACCATGGTGGGTGAACGGACTCGAGACGGTGGTGGAGATGAAGACGGCGAACGACTTTGGTGGAGACGAATCGACGGCGACCGACTTTGGTGGAGACGAACCCACGGCGAACGAATGGTGGTGGAGACCGGCGAAACGAGGAGGGAAGAGAGAGAGGAGATGAGAGGAGGAGATGAAGAGATGGTGATTGACGGTGGTGAGGAAGAACGAACGCCGTCCGGAAATAAGTGAGGAGAGAGAGGAGAGAGAGAAGAGAGAGAAAAATAGTTTTTGGCCTAAACGGCTGATGAGGAGGAAATGAGATAGAGAAAGAAATATTTTTTTACTTAAATGATGAGGAGGAACAAAACCCTAATTGGGCTTTACGCATTTTTTATTTTAAAAAAGCCTATTGCTGCGGTTTTTTGTAGGAACCGCAGCAATAGGTTGCAATAATAATTTTTTATATTATTTTAATATATTGCTGCGGTTTTGGTTACAAACCGCAGCAATATATTTGGTCAAATAGTCAAAAAATTTCAAAAACAATTCGTTCACACCATATTGCTGCGATTTTTGGTCGAAACCGCAGCAATATGGTTATTTTATATTTTTTGTTTTTTTCTTTTTACGTGATATACTGCTGCGTATGGGTAAAACCGCAGCAATACCACCGCAGCAATAAGCAATTATTCTACTAGTGTGAGCCTGAAATGTAAAAAATATCCATTCGTTCTTTTTATACTACCTCTGTTTTTATTTAGTTGCAACATTCACCTTTTTGCACAAACTTTAAGAAACGAGAAAAGAGAGTATAATTGACCCACTTGCCCCTGCTACTAGTACTGTAATTAAATGGGGAGAGAGAGAAGTAAGGGTAATATAGTCAAATTATCCCAAAAACTTTCCTAAAAAAGGAAATGTTGCAACTAATAAAAAACACCTAAAATTAGAAATTGTTGCAACTAAATAAAAACAGAGGTAGTATTACGAGATTTTTACACTATTCACTTATCACTCTTTAACTATCTCTTGTGATTTTTATTTAAGGAAAAATATAGATACGTAGAATTTAGGATTTTGCTTTAAATAATAATACAGATAATACATCAATTATCAATTTTTTATGTAGTCAAATAATACATTCGTTATCAACTTTTTAATGGGTAGTTTAAGGTACCAAACTCGCAATATCCCATGTGTTTGTTCAAAACGGATATTCCTAATCTATACTACTATCTAAAGTAAAATCCAAAAGCCTACGTGTCAAGCTCACATTAACCGAGCAATTCTAGAGCTTCTCACAATAAAACTCTCAATGAGAGTGTCCACGTGGCATTTCGGAATATAATGGCCGAAAATTTAATGAAAAATGCAAAGGAAATCGAAATTTAAGTTCATTGATTTTTTAAGTTAGGCAAGTAATTTCATGATATCATATGAGATTCCGGAAATCAAGGATATTCCACTTATATATTAATGTGATTGATGTTAATTATGGGTACAATTACGTAATTCAAAATTCAAATTAATATTATTTTGGCCGAAAATTTTAATTGCCATATTGGGTATTTACGAAAATTTTACTAACCAACTAAATACGGGAAGTAATTTAAATTATCAATCAATCTTAATTATTGACTCCCTTAATGGTAATTGTCAATCAATCAGTTAATTTAAATTGATACTATCCGAAATTATGTTACCAATCAATCAATCAATAGTTATTCTGATTGTCAATCACCCATAATTTTGGATACTAATTACCTAAATAACGTAAATTTGCAAAATAAACATAACATTTTTTAGTATGAATAGTATCGTTTTCTCTTCAAACATCCCAACTAATTTTCGTCTTTTCAATTTGCATATTGATGTCAACTTCTTCCCCTATCTCTAAGTCAATATTATGTTCTCCTCATAACGTAATAGAAACACAAAATCCATCCAAAAAATGGCCCGCTAAAGTTGAATCTAGCCTCTCTCATTCTTAATCTTTCTCTCTCAAAACGAAAACATGGCTCCATTCAATGAAATCATTCAATAATATTAAAACGATTTTACTAATTTCGAATGAATGAAGATTGTTACATGCGTTTATTTATCCGAATTCAAAAAATAATGGATGAATTCTCCAAACGCGATGGAAGAAAATTTCATAATCATCATCATCATAAAACATCACACTCGAGGTTTTGAGTATTTTTATGAAAGTATCATCGATCTATTTGTATAATATTTTAGTATTGAATAATAGGAATAATAGACTTTTTTTAATTAATTGTTTTTTAATTCATCCTGTAAATTCCGTTTTTTATTTTGTTATCATTTCTTTATGTATTTTATTGTTTGTTAATTCATCAAATGTAATCGTCCTTATCCCTGTTGAATAATAATAAATTCATTTCTTTTTATTCTTTTGTCATATTTATATTCAAATTCGATTAATGGTTTGATACATTTTGGTTGTTCTTTATGCAACTTGAAGGTTATTCTAGACTCAAACAATCATATTACTTCAAATTCTTCATTTTTATTAAGATTCCAACACAATTACACATCATACATTCAATATTTACACACATTGTAATTATATTATACTATATAATTAGTCTACTACAAACAATGTATGAGGCAATTTCAATATTTTGTTTTCTTGTAATTAGACATCTCATTCATAATATCATAAACAAAGTTGCACGCAAAAAATACAACATAGTTAGATAACAATTATTGCATCATTGTATAACTTACCTCAATTTGGACACAAAATAAAATAGATCATCAGTAGAAGACGTGGTTACATATGAAAGAATGTTGTTAATAATCTCAGTAAAGAGGTATAATAATATGTTAGTTTTTTTCGGTTCTTTAAACTCCATGAATTGACCTTTTTAGTTTTGTCTATATGCCTTAATTATTTCTAATTTGTGACTATATTGTCAATCCAAACTAAGGTAATTATAGGGGACATGTATATTTTAACTGAAGTAGTAAAAACGTGGCCTCTAGGAATCTAAAAAGTTCATAATTTAACTTTTTAAGTACTTACGGGAGCATATTGTGACCAAATTAACTATAGAATCTGATCAAGACAAACAACAAAACCAAGCAAGCAAGCCGATGGGTATTATAGCAACTACTCATTTGGGTGAGGTAGAGTGGTAGACTGATGCTGATGTGAGTGATATCACATACATGTAATATTTCAACCTTTTGAAGAAAATTAAGTCTAAATTTGTATTAGTGCTGATTACGAAGAAGGAAGATTATTAGGATGTCGAAGCAGGTAAATTAGCAAAGGGATGTTCAAATTACGAAGGAAATTAAGTTGATAATATTTAACTGGTAGTTTTTGTAAATTAGTATGTTTGTTATTTTAAACGTTTTTACATAGTTTACGTTATATCCTCTCACCTCTTATTTATTTCTATATGACTTTGAACTAATCATAAAATAATGTTTAAAGTCGACTAATATAATATATAGAGGATTTATTTCAATTATTTCAACCTTAACATATATATATACGTTAGTAGTATTATCTATTTAATAAATTTTAAAATTGTAAATGGTGTGTATTAACAGGAAGTATGTCTAATTTAAGGTAATATTATCTTATAATATCCATTATGATTCTGATATTGACAAATAAAAAATATATTAAGGTTGTAAACCTTCTATATATATTACATGATAATTTAACCTAATTGTAGCTAGGTAATATTTGATAACTAAAATTAAGGCTAAAATTAGGATTGAAATATTTGCCAACTATACATAGATATGTATTCCTATTACATAATATATATTATGTATGTATATCAATTCTCATAGTTTATAATATTCATTCAAATAATATATTAAGATAGAGTATGATTATTCATTATTAATATTTCAATTCATCCACCAATTCGAAATGAATAATGAAAATGATGATCCAAGTACATCAAAATAATATCGTCATGTTAAGAAGGGAAGGGGTTCAAAACGACATGCATATCATACAGGTATGTATTCATCTAACCGTTTATAGTTAGGTTTTATATATGAATATATGATATTCCATCTTCTTCCCAATAAATACAATATAACTAATTATTAATTACAATTAAACTATAAACAAATTACAGTAACTAATTATTACATTTAACATTTCACGATATTGATGGAATATCAAATATTTCTTATAAAAACTAATTATAAACGGTTTAGTAATCATTTTTTAAAGCAAAGAAAAATAATATATATAATAGCTAATATATAAGTATTAGGATTCTCACCTAAATTCTTCATATATTTGTGCGATGTGTTATAAGTGTTGATTATACTCATGTTATTCGAATGCATATCCACATGAAAATAACAAAACAAATAAAATATTATTATTTCAATAAAATATTATATTTAAGACTATTAATTACAATTGATGAAGTTGTTAACTTTCAGAAATAGCAAACACTATCTAATGTATATGTATTTTATTCCATGGCAATATGTACGTTTATTATTTATACAAGTATTCTTCTACTAAATTATATGTTTGATTAGCAGACTTACTCGAAATCCAATCCCATACTTTGTCGCCAAGAGTAGAAGAGGATTTTACAAGTCAACACTCTCATTTAAGCGATATTTCAAATGGTAATATATTTATCATTATTTTATAATTAAATTTCATCATTTTCAATATGTGTATAGTTGTGACATATTTGATAATTTTAAAACAATAGTTGTGACAAGCTTTGAAACACAAGTGCAATCAAATGAAAATCCATATTCACCAATCATATATGCAAGGGCAATACGCAAAGAGAGAAGTACAAATTAGCAAGGGAAAACAGGAAATATATTACATAAAAGCGTAACAAGAATCATAACATGTTACATGGTATGTATTGTTCATTGTATTTGTCTATACATATTTCTTCTAATAATCATTTAATATTTGTGGTTATGTGAAATATAACATTTTTTTGATTTTTTCAGATAATGTTAGTCAAGAACAAGAACTACATTTTTCATTTCAAAGAAGTCACATAAGTTGTATTACTCAAGAACTCCTTTATGCGACATATCTAATGGTATTTCTATTGCATAATATTCCCATTATAATGTTAAAATAGTTAAAAGCTCATGAATTTGTTATTTTTTTATACTACTCTATTTGTGATTATAGATGACATACAATATGTTATAGTAATAATAGATATCATATTTTTTTTTTGTTTTATTTATCGTTAGTTTGAAAACTAATAGAAACAACATTTTTACCAATTTACTGTAAATAAAAAAATTAATTTTCTTCATATATTCGTTTAGTCGTATGGAATAACATTTTAATACATATCCTTAACAATTGATTCAA
Source organism: Beta vulgaris subsp. vulgaris (assembly GCF_026745355.1). Classification (NCBI taxonomy): domain Eukaryota; kingdom Viridiplantae; phylum Streptophyta; class Magnoliopsida; order Caryophyllales; family Amaranthaceae; genus Beta; species Beta vulgaris. The sequence continues at coordinate 8,660,536 of NC_079210.1, forward strand.
TAATTTAAGTTGCATTTGAAAATTAAAGTTAATCTAATTACAAAGCACACACACAAAATTTGATTAAAAAAATCTAGATTTTATTTGTATTGCACTAATATTTGTTTCTTCAAATAAAATATGTTTATGTAGATTATATTGTGCATATTTAAGTTTTTCCAATTTTAATTTAATCAAGAAATATACATATTGTGCATAAAAATACAAAAATAAGAAATTAATACCTTACAATGTATTTTTTGAAGTCTACTAAATCTCCTTTGCAACATACTGACATGCAACCCAGTTTTTAATTTTAACTACATAATTGCAAAATTCGTTATAATAAATATTATAATCAACCTTGGTTAAATATATATTCATGTATAGAAATAAAAAAAACATTAAATATAAAATTTTACCTGAAATTCAATTCAGTTGAACCGAATATAAAATATACCAACTTATTGTTGATATTCCACCAACATCTATATATTTAAAACCAATAAAATCATATTATTATTCAATAGTACACTGTTTTAAAATTTAAATTATAATTAAAAAAATATTAGGACTTTATTTCTTATTTTCATTATGTTGAAGATAACATTTTAATTTTAAAGAAATATTAACATGCAATCTAAATACTCAATCACATTTGTAATAATAACCAATAATATTAATAATTATAATGAAAAAATTTGTAATTATAAATTCATCATGTATAATTATATGTTCGTACGAAAAAAAATTTATATGCAAATATTTTTTTCACTTCCTATTAAACTTATGTATCTTAAATTGACCCATAATTCACCAAATTTTCATGCAAATCAATATAACAATATAATTTATTGTAGTTATTCATATCTTTTTAAGTAATATCAAGAAAATTAAAAATTGCATATAAATATAAGACAAACTATATCTACATAAACGGAAAAAAATGTCATGTTAAAATTACCAAAAATATTTGTTTCTTACTTTCATATATTGAAGATAAAAATTTAATTTTCAAGAAACATTAACATACATGCAATCTAACTACTCAATCATATTTGTATTAATAACCAGTAATATGAATAATTATAATGAAAGAAAAATTTTAATTATAGATTCATCATGTATACTATTATCGGAAGAAAAAAATTATAAACGAAATATTTTTGTCACTTCCTATTAAACTTATTTAGCTTAAATTCACCCATTATTCATCATAATTTTACATGCAAATCAAATTTCGAATATTCATTATTGTATTTATTCATATTTTTATAAGCAAAAGCAAAAAAAATATAAAACTACATATCCATATAACAGATACTATATAAACAAAAATAAAAAAAAAAGAATGTTAAAACTTACCAAAAATCTTTAATTTCCATCTTGAATATGTTGAGATGATGACATGCAACTACATTTTGCAAGTAATTCGTCCATAACTAATCAACATTTGAGAAATTCCCGAATTAAAACTTCAAAAAAATGGAAATATATAGCATTTCCATATTATTTTCTACCAGAGATATTTCGAACCAAATAAATCTGATTTTTTTTTGTGTTCTCATGTTTGATGGTGAATTTGTGTATTTGATTTTCAAAATAAAAATTTTGTAGGACAAAATCGTGAGAAATGAAGAATATTTTGAAATTTTTGGAGGAGTAGATGAAGAGATTTTGAAGAATCCTAGAGAGAAGTTAGAGAGATAGAGAATAAAAGAAGTTGTTTTATGAGTTTGAGAAATGAAATTAAGTAAATGAGGAATGCATGTGAATCATCATAAATATAATAACAAAGGTTGCTTATAAATGTTGTTTTGACCGAAATATAATCACTACATGTTGGCTTATAATTTGATATTTTGTACATAGTCAAATGGTATACAATGTTATTCTATGTTTTTAAAAGAAAACAAATAATATATAGGTTAATTTCATGAAAGCATAATGAAAAAAAACATGAATTTTAAGAAGACTTTATATGTAAACATATTATCTTTAACCCTCTCAATATTAATTATTTGTGATACTATGAGTACTTAAGATATAGTCATAATAAAATATTATTATTCTAAATTTAATTAATTAGTATAATGACAAATTATCGTTTGTTTGGTTTTCATTTGGCAATTATATATTGTCGTTATATAACTTCACTTTTTGTATTGTATTGTTTTTGTTTTTTTGCAGTATCCTCAAGATCTCTAAATCAAGTTGTATCAAAACAAGTTGAACAACGATGTGCAAGACAAAAAAGAAAACTAATATTATTACAAAGACGTGAAAAAGTTTCAGCCAATTTAGGGACGTAGCAATCCGTATTTAATTCCAATGTTTTTTGTCGTTCATTGAACGGTATAGATGTGTATTATAGAGGCTATTATTATATTAAATATTATCGTACGTTAAATATAAACTTATTTTATCTTTTCGTATTATATTCAGATGGATCCGTTGTTAATTCACCGTCAATAAGCACAATATTTAATGATTCAAGTATTATTTGTACTACTCCATTATTGGGGCGTATAGGTAAATATATGATAGATTCCCTTTATATGGTAATTGCTTTAGGACAAACTATTTTGATTTTATAATAAAAAATAGGAACACTATAATGCTTGATGAGAAAATAAGGAAGAGTCGAAGAGGGATTAGATTAGATCATATCAAGTTCCGCCGAAGAAATAATACCTTAGGAAAAATTATGAACAAACAGACTTATCTAATGCTATCTATATTGTCAAGGCAATTGGCATGGAATCCTGAGAAATGGTGTTGATTGTTATAGTACGGAGAAATTTTTTCAAAACATGAAATGAAAGTAGATTAGGTTTGCTTCTGTAATGGAATTTTGATTTTTTCATGGTTTAGAAATTAGGAAGTAAGGTTTATTAAAGAAACAGAGGGAAGTATTGGATAAAAAAACTGACGATTATGTTACTGGAAATTTTACTCTGTTTCTTTTGGTTAATTTTATGGGTAAGGACTTTTTCTTAATGTGTATCTTAATAGCATACTTCTTTTTTATTGTCAAATTTCACCTATCAAATAAAAGAAAACTATACTAACCTTTTTAAATAAAAGGTAAATAAATTAAATTCAAATATTTAGCTAATTAGGCTATGTTCTCATCGACTTATTAAAATATATTTTATTAAGTTAAGTTTAGCAAAAATAAGTTAAGTTCGGCAACAATAATAAGTTCAACAAAAAGAAGTTAAGTTTAGTAAAAAATTAATTAGCAAAAAAAGTCAAATTGAGCAAATATAAATTCAATAAAAAATAATTTCAACAAAAACAAGTTAAGTTCAACAAAAATAAGTTAAATTCAGTAAAAATAAGTTAAGTTAAACAAAATAAAGCTGAAAAAACAGAGTCTTAACATGACGATATTATACCATATCAAAAAAGACATATACTTCTTCGTTCTGAAATAAATGAAATACGAATCTCTTTCATATGAGAGTTTTTTTATAGGGGTATTTCACTTATTTCGGAACGGAGAAAGTATATGATTAATATAACAGATGATTCAAAATTCAAAAAAATGATATTAGGATACATGACATGAAATATCTATATCATATTATTATGGACCAAAATGTCAATCTATAAAGGGGACTTTTTGAGATATTTTACCAAAGTAGTATATTATAAAAATATAATTTCATATTTTATATTTTTAAAAATGATTTTGCATTATGCATATGTCTAAAAACTATTTGATTCATATTTAATTACATACTACTTTGTTGCGAGTACAAGTATTTATGAGAGTAGAAAAAAATAGATATTTGGAATAATAATAGATATTTGGAAGTCATAGGTAAAAAGATATATGAAAAAAAAGAGGTAGTATTGGTAATTTTTGGTGAGTCGTTATTACTTAAGAAACATATCAAGTAAAAAGAGACTAACATTATTGAAATATGTAACAAATAAATGTCTCAAGGATTGCAAAAGCTATAAGTGTTAGTTCAACAACAATTAATTGTCACAAATATCTTTTATTTTAGATAACATGCGCGACGTTCAGTCAATGATGTGTACGCAAACATAAGATGGGTTAAATGATATGTATCACAAAAGAGAGGGTTGAGCAAGACTACGAATTCGGGATGGTAATGGCTGCATTAACGAGTGCCAGTAATAATGCAAATTGTTGTTTTTTTATTTGAACCTCTTAATGAAATAATGGGTTAAGCGAATATTTTTTCATTAGATAAGTTGAACTAGAGTGTTAGAGAATCTAATAAATTGTTCGACAAATTAAAATAAAAAACAGCCAAAGTGGTACACAATACGATAGAGTACCATTCTATTTTTTTTATTCCTTATTAAAAACAAAAAAAATTAATAAATTCAGTCAAATTCATATAAGTTCACATAAAATCTAATGAAAATTAATAAGTCTGGGTAAGTTCTGAAAAAATCAGTTTAGAAAAAGACTCATAAAATAAGGTCTAATCAATTCGGATAATTTTGTTCAAATAAATTCGATTAAGATTGAGTGCATGTAATAGTGCAAATTGTCATTTTATCTGAACCTCAGTCCTCAACTCTTAATGAAGCAATGGGTTAAGCCAGTATTTTTTCATTAGATAGGTTGAACTATAGTGTTAGAGAATCTAATAAATGGTTCGACGTATTAACCATAAACTTTTCTCTTCTTGCAGCATTATGTGTAAAACTAAATGAGGTATTGTCAAAATAAATATCTCAACGTCATACTAGGAAAAAAGGAAGCTTATATTGACAAAATAACGTGAAAGGTTTTCAAATTCCTTTGATTGCTAGCAAGGAAGGAACAATTTACCACATATATGTCAGTTTTCTTACAGATATTCTATGTGTTTCGTATAGTTATAGAGATTGGCAGAAACTGTAGATAAAGTAAGAGAGACACAAGGAGATCCTTTGAGTAAATTATTTGTATTACATATGAACTCAAAATAATTATTTTGAAGTCATGATAGAATAATGTAAAAACAATTGAGTATAATTTAATCGGTACATTCTATACGATATTCTATGATATTTATCATTTTTTCATAAATAAAGTATAATAATATTTTAAAATTGGCCTTTATCCATATGAGGCATTAGGAAAGCATATAATTCCTACTTATGTGATTATAAACTAAATCTAACAAAAATAATAATCTTGATTATATTATTGTACACGCGATCTTGCCTTTTTAGTACCAAGGATTTTATATTATCCAAAATTATGTTATAATCTATATGATGATTGGGACGTAACATATTAGTTAATAATAAATTTTACTATAATATTCGAGAATCAAAATGTACTACTTAATGGGAGAATTCAACTCTAGAAGGATGTATATATGAAGTTCAATCTATATGATATAATGAGCAAAGCCGGAAAGGATGTATCATCATATAGATTGAACTTCGTTTATTGAGCAAAGCCAAGTTCCAAATTATGCAAAAAAAAAAAATAAAAAAATAAAACGTAACTTGCTTATGCAACTTCTGTCAATCAAGGAAATAATTTGCATACATGATACTAGCAATTTACGCACGCGATGCGTGCTTCATTTTTTTAACACACAAATTTTACCCTTTTTAGGCATTGAGGTAAAATTTGATCCATGATCCAAAATTGTAACCGGAAAGTATAACTAAATTCACTTTTTTTTTCCTTGTCTAGCTTCATCTAGAATTTTTTGCACGCGATGCGTGCTTGAATTTTTTTTCGAACAGAAACTCAATTTTCTTCGACATAAGAGTCAAAAGTTGAACATTAAACATATGAAGTATAGTTGTTTTTTAGTTGCAAAATTTGATTGGTTTAGTTTCTGTCATTAAGCTCTCATCTCACCATTCTTTTTTAACTTTTCAAAGTTAAAATTCTATGAATAAATAAAAAAAAATTGAATTTATTTATGATTTCTAATATTATAATTATTAGTTGATTTTTGAATTAAGTACAGTACTTCAAAAATTGTTAAGAAAGTAGACACTTTGATTTCAATTCAATTTTTCATAGGTTGTAGTTTGTAAGTAAATTTTTAAGTTTTTGTAAAGTTTCCTCATTTTAGTGATTTGCATGACGTAAATTATGCAATCTTATGATTTTAGTTGACTTGTGAGTGATTATTATAATTATATTTTGATATTTTTGTTTGAATCCCCCCTTTGATTTGTAAGTGAATTTGTAATTTAGAATGGGAAGGGGTAAGATAGTCTCTTCATTCGGGGACACCATAGCTCCCCCCTTCCCTTATATAATAGAGATATATTGTACTTTAATTCTTGAATGATATTTTATATAAACCTTTTTACCTTGATAATTTATCGCTATTATATAATAGAAAAAAATACGTCCAAATATAGGTAAAAGTTTCATTATATATAGGAAACACTATAAAAAAGTAAAAAAAAAAATTTCTTGTCTAATTTCTAAATTCTGATTTCACTACAAATACACCTCTATTTTTTATCATGACCCACCATTAATTGTGAATGGTTCTTGAGAATAGTGATTTTAAGTAAATTTTGTAAATGTTTTTGTATGTATTGACATTCTAGGTTATTAGTTTAGTTTGTACATTAATTTTAAAGTTTAATAAAGTTCCTGATTATTTGAGTGATTTTTATAACGTGATGTTCTCAATTGTATGGGTGATTTGTAAAGTTTCTTCTTTTAAGTGATTTGTGTGTGAGTGTTGTAAATTTATTTTCGGTATTTTGATTTTGACATTCCTTTTGTAATTTAGAAAGAGAAGGGGGGTAAAATAGGCGTTTCAAAAGAGGACACCATTGCTCCCCTCTTCCCTTATATAATAGAGATAATTGACGTATTGCTTATTGACTAAAAAGGAAACAATCAGTGAGATAATATAATTTATGTATGTGTTTTAGGGAGTTGAGTTTTACATATCAACCTTTATTTTTTAAAATACAACCTATATTTTCTAAATAATTCATTTACAGGAATTAAAACTTATAAGGATTTATCATATGTTGATACGTGATCACGAGCCATTTTGCAAAAAAAAAAAAGAAGATATTTTTCATGCAGCTTGATTTCTTTGCCACATATATGCTATGTCAGTTAAACAATATTATTAAGGAACTCTTTGAATCTCAACAAGAGAAAAGATAGGCAACAATTAAGCTAAATAAAGTTAGGAGCTAATTAGATGATCAGTTAAATAAATATATATCAAGAAAATAATATGTAAGAGTATCATACTTATTATTCGAAAAAGTCATAAGTCAAAATCGTATAACATATTTAATTTAATGGCGGATCCAGGATTTTACAGCTGGTGCGTCACCACCGTCCACCACAAAATGTCAATCAATAATTAATGCATGACTTCAAAACTTCATAAAAAGTTTCACTCTAGAAGTAATACTCCGATCCAATTTTTCGAGATTTAAACCATATTCATAAAAAAATTTGTTTTCATTTAAAAAACCACAAGTCGAACTAATACAAGATACTCAAAATACGAGTTTTTAAATATAAAATTACATATTAGCTAATTTTAAGCCAATGGGTACATTGGTACCACAACTTGAAGTTCTTCACCACATCCATATAAACTTTTCTAATTAATTTTATCAATTAGAACTCAGTAGAATACATTACCTCCTTGCAAATTAACAAAATCCATCAACAAATTAAAAAATCAACTAAAAAAATGTATGCAAAGTGAATGGAAAAAAGATAAATGCATATTATTGCAAACAATGGTGTCCAATGGGTGGCTTAATGTAAAGGTGGTGCAAGGCAACAAGATATGGAGGTGAGAGGGATTGTAGGTAGCGAGAACAAAAGTGGCTCAATGGTTGAGTACGAAATATGGTCAAATTGTGTGATCTAATCTATTCTTTAAATGAAGTAGTAGGCCATAAACGAAAAAATTCAATCAATTTTTTTATAAGATTAATAATGGGTCACGTGATCCACAATGATATTAACTACATCAACTACAAACACATGGGTCATAAGCCATCTTTAAAGTAAATAAATACATGATTATAAAACTTTAAATCACAAGATACTATTTCTACAACGATTTAGGAAAAACAACATAAAATCTTAAATTTATGGAACAAAATTTCCCGTATAATTTGCACATGTTTAATAGCAAATTAAAATTTACATTTATGTATATACTCCTAACTAACTTTTGTATCATGTATTTGATAGATGAACGAGTTAAATATTTTCTCCCTGATTTTGGGGGAAATAACATAAAATCTTAAATTTATAAAAATAAAAAATCCCCATGCAGTTGCACGGGTATAAATTTAAAATCATGACTAAGTGGGCAGCTACCAGTGGGTGGCCAAATATGATGCATCGGCGGTGCAAGAAGGTAGAATAAGACTTCCTTAAGTGGTCGCTGAAACCGACGTATGGCTGAGTGTTATTGGTGGTGCGAATTGTGATTTTATCTTAGACTATATGGGAAGCAATAGACAGAGCAAATACTAATTCTATCAATTTTTTTAAAAAAATATAGGTGGGTCATGTGATCCAACATGACATTAACTACATCAGCCTAAGGACACGGGTTATAAGTCATTTTCTAAAATAATCTCAATACATGATTATGAAATCTTAAATCACAAGTTAGTATTCACCACCATGACTTTAGGACAAACTTCTTGAAATTTTCAATTTATAAGACAAAACATTTCCCGTGCAGTATGCACAATGCACGGGAAGTTACTATTATTTTCGGAAGCAATGTCGGAGAAAAAATATTTATCCCAAGAATGACACTAATCCCGTCTGACTTCACTAAATTTTCTATCGGATTTCAGAGAGGACTATTTCTTTTAATTAATGATTTTTTACTATGACCAAAAATAAAAGTCAATGACAAACTCTGTCTCATGTAGGCATGCATCTTTCGATACCTGTTTTCAGCCGTGGACAATTTTATGTTGTCGTTTCCAGAGTTACACGCAAAAAAAGGTCTCAAGATCTTTTTGTTGGATGAAGAACATTGTTTGCGTGCAAATACGCTAAATGTAGTTTACAAGGAAGTGTTCGCATACATATAAATTGATTTGGAAAAATTTCATTTGTAATTTTTGTTCATCACCATTCATACTTTATGTTTTATGATTTTGTGTAATATGGGAAGTTAAGTCAATGTTATTATGTGACTTCCTTTAAATATGTAATAAAATAATAAATATTCCCGTGCGTTATGCATGGGTCATAATACTAGTTTTAATATTAAAACAAGTGGTCCGAGTGAAGAGGAAAAAAAAGATTGAACTTAAAAGAAAATTCGAGAGGTATCCATTTTCCACGGGAGATATATAAGATATCTCGACATATATAAGATATCTCGACACATTGACATTTTGATAAGTTTTCTACAAGCTTTATGGTGCATGGTTCAAGTAGGACATATGAACTAATAATTTCAAGTTCATTGTTGATATATTGATTAAGTAAGATAATCATGTTCTTTGCAGTTTCTAAGGATTACATATAAGGATTTTTTTTTCTATTGGTGATGATGTATAAATATGTCGTATTGGTGATCTACCTATGGGTGATGACATGCAAATATTTCATTACCTTTAGTATATATGATCGTAATGATGTACAAATAATCAGGATCATATATACATAAAAAATCTAATTGATGATAATTAGGATCATATATACTAAAGGTAATGAAATACATCATAATTTTACTTTCTAATGCTAGATTTATGTGGTCATATTCAGAGTTACCAGTAAAACAGGATTAAAGATTCTAATTCATGATAAAGATCGAGCGAAATAGAATATTAACACTAACGTGGTATACAAGGAAGTGTTTCAAAATGTTTATATTAGTACGCATAATAGTTACCAACTCTGTTTATGTAGATTTCATTATGACATTGTGTATTTTAATCTTATTTATTTATTTTAAGGTAATCATTTGATTAGATAAAACTCAACTTAATCACTTTTTTTCAACTAAGATAACTATTAAATATATTAATGAGTTGACGATATATTTTCATGCGTCGCAACATTGTAACTTCTATATTATAGATTATATTTTAATAATTAAAAAACAAAAATTATTTACTAAAACTTTTTTGTGCATTTTGCATGGGTTCAAAAACTAGAATTAAAGTGAAGACGAGGGAGAATCTGGCACTTGGACAGTCGATACCAATAAGCGAGAGAACAGAAAAGAGAAGGAGAATAGGGGAGGGGGTAAGTGCAAATCAAGTAGAGGGTGAGCTAAAACTGAAGAAGTGAGAAAAGAGATTCACGAAAAATAAAAGGATAAAATCAATTAAAAAAACAAATTAAGTGTCATATAGTTCAGTTGGTCTGCCTGTTAAATAGGTTTCTTCAAGTCAACAAATCAATTTTGGAAGACATGTCCCACAATTTGGAATACATTTTAAATACTTCCTCCGTCCCTAAATAGAGTTCTCATTTCTTTTGAGTACAAGTATTAAGGAAAAATCATAAGTGGGACCTTAGTTGCATTAATTGACAATTAAAAATGAAAGTTGGTACACTATTCATGAATTGTTTATTGATGAGAGAAAATGTGGGTAAGTGTGTAATATAATAAAGTGAAAGCTAAATAATATTTCAATTGGTGGACCCATACCAAATAAGGAAATTGAAATTCTATTTGGGAAAAACATAAATAGAAAACTAGAAACTCTATTTAGGGACGAAGGGAGTAATTTATAGCGAAAATTATCAAAAGTTTCAATTATTGTGGTAAGTTTTCCTTATAATATTTTGATTTTTAATTTGCCAAACCATAATAATTAGGAAATAGTTTGTTGACCCTAAGTTATGAAAATGACATATAACAAAGACAAACTTAATTGGACTAATATTATACAAAGTGTTTATGATGATGAAATAGGTTTGTCAAGGATAATGAATGATTCAAGGAGCGCTATAGGTCAAAAGACTTTATGATGCTCTTAGAAGCAGAGTTCCCAAAGTCACCGGTAGAACTTATGAACATCTGCAAGGAACAAGCAACAAGTTGGAGTAAAGAGTTGTTCCTAAGATTAGGAATGGATAAGTTTTTAATCTAAGAAATCAACGTTAGTATAGAAGAAGTTATTTGGCACTGTGAAGTACTCTCTTCGTCCCTAAATAGAGTTCACATTTCTTTTAGGTACAAGTATTAAGGATAAAAAATAAGTGAGGCCTTAGTTGTATTAATTCACAATTAAAAATTGAAGTTAATACACTATTCATGAATTGTACGTTTATTAAGCACGGAGAAATTGAAAAGTGGATAATCGTAATAAAGTGAAAGTAAAATAATATTTTAATTGGTGGACTCATACCAGATAAGAACATGGAAAATCTATTTAGGATATATAGACATAAATGAAAAAATAAAATCATTATTTAGAGACGGAGGGAGTAATATGCTTCGAATAAAATCAGTTGTTTATATTTATCTTTTCGTTTTATTTCTAGTTAAGGATTTTGTTTAAAACCGATTTAATCTTTGTTTAATTAACACCTTGCTCGTGTCGACGCTGCTCCTGTGTCGTGCTTTTCTCTCCTCCTTCACTGTCACGGGGGTCGGGGCTGGGGAAATCACGGGGGAGAGGAGCTGGGTTGGCAGAGGGAGGGAAAATCACGGGGGAGAGGGGATGGGTTGGCAGAGGGAGGGGGCTGCGACGGAGGGGGAGGGGTGGGGGTGCTGCACCGGTGAACGAAGAGGGGAGGGTGAGGGGTGGGGGCTGGGGTGGAGGGAAAGGGGAAGGGGTGGGGGTTACCAAGGGGTTAGGGTTAGGGTTAGGGAAAGGGTTTAGGGTTTAGGGATAGGGTTAGATTAGAATTAGGGTTAGGGTTAGATTAGAATTAGGTTAGGGTTTAATGATGGCAAAATGGTAAACAATGCTAACGGTGAGATAACGGCAGTTACGAAAAGGGTATTTGGTGAACGTTTTCGAAAACTCAGGGGTATATAGTGCATTTTTGAAAGATTGAGGGTATATTGTGAATTTGTTGATTTGTCGGGGGTATTTGGTGAAATAACCGTAATTTCTATTCTATTTGACCGAATTTGTTATTTATTATTTGAGTTGATTAAAAACCGATTTTATCAAAAGATATTTTACTTAAAATCTGATTTTAGTATTTAAAAAAGAAGTTGCATTATTCTAGAAAAAGATAAGATATG